>NC_055968.1:35238465-35375965 GCF_018492685.1 Alosa sapidissima | reverse complement strand
GCGCGCACACACACTACACAAACACACAAATGCACACGCAAGCACGCACACACACTGTGAGAGAAATATAAGAGGCCATAGGAACAGCACAGGTCACAATGCTGGACTCTAAATGTGTTTTTTGTCTTTAAACAAGATGAAAACAAGATGATTTGCAGCTCATATGCAATGCAATGCAATATATGTAAAACCAGACCCTAATCTTGATCTAAAGTGTTAAAGAAATATATTGATACAATGCATTAGAGATTCTAAGATCAGGAACCTCAGTGAGGATAGGAGCAGGCTTCACTCAATTTGTCTACTTTTAAACTTTAAGGGCCTGGATAGCTATACATAATCGAAAGTAGGAGAGAGGCCGCACTATGCATATATACTCTTTTATGTGCACATACGCGTTTCGGCGTGTGCCTTCTTCAGTCTGCAACAAGGTAACAATGTAGCTCATCTTATATACCCACACCCATTAACACACCCATATGAACACCCGCCAATGCTGTTAAAGTGATAAACATTCCAATAATGTCACTAATGTTTCAAACACGTTAAATACAAATATTATTGAACATATTAAAAGTGAACATACAATCCACATATGAATTCATAGGAAACAACTTAGTGACAAATCTTCATTCATCCCAAAATATACCAAGCCTCTCGCTGTAGGTGGCGGTTTTCACGGTCTCCCCCTCTTGGAGACTGATTGACAAACTCTAAGCCCATGAACTTAAGCATGTCGGCATCATGGCCTGCAGAGTTAAAATGCCTTGCAACTGATGATTTTTCATCATTTTTTCTAATTGTGCATTTATGCTCAAAGATTCGGGTTTTGAGTTGTCGCTTGGTTTTGCCCACATAAAACAACCCACAAGGGCACGTCAGTAAATATACTATGAAAGTAGATAAACGGGTAATTCTGCCCTTTACTGTGTATGTCCTGCCTGTTTTTGGATGTGTAAATATCTTTTCTGTGAGCATGAAATTGCATGCTGCACAGTTCAAGCACTTAAAATTGCCGTGTGGAATTTTAAAGGGAAAAAGTGACTGAGTAGGTGCAGGGAGGTGCGAACGCACCAGCCGCTCTCTCAGGCTACAGTGGGCATCGCTTTCAAATGGCCACTTCAGTCGTGCATTTAGGCTGCTTGGCTTAAGGCTTGACTACTGGTAATGGAAATGGAAATTTGCTGTCTACGTTATTGTTAAGAGTTCGACAGTTTTGGGAAACAGTCGTAACTTACATGTTGGTTAGTTGAACGATGCATCCTGTTAGTAAAAAGCTAACCTCCGTAGTTGTACGGGAAACGCACCCCATGTAGGCCATTAGCAATCTGTTTATTTTATTTTATTTTATTTTATTTTATTTTATGAAGCCTACACAGTAGATCACATGCCACATTCTCACTTTCAATAGACAGATGCAATAGCCATTGGTCAAGTATTGAGTATAAAGCAATTAAGATAGTACCCTATACAAAAACTACAGTTAAAACGAATAGCATTTTGCAACTTGACAAAACACTGGATTAAATATCGTAGGCACAGGAGAAAACTTGTACATCCATTGGCCCGTGGGGAGATCACATGCCAGTTGCCTCTCCCTTCAGTGCTATGACTCGTTCGGCTGTGAGCTTGTTTCGCCAAAAAAAAACTCTATTGTCATGTAATACTTTATTGTCAATGCACAAATTAAGTAACAGTAGTCTGAAACGTTATTGTTAATGCACAAATTAAGTAACAGTAGCCTAGTCTGAAACGAAATGCTGTTTTACATCTAACCAGTGGTGCAAATAACTGACATGTCCAAATGGGCCTTGATGAAATGCGTCGCTAGACTGTTCATACACATTTTAACGGGCCAAAGTTGAAGAGCTTTTGTCCGTTATTGTTCGTGCAAATATAGGCTGATTCATGTTCCCTTGCATTGTTTAACTGAGGTCCATGGCTAGTCTGGCTTTCATCAGACCAAGCTCAATCTTTTAAGAAATCAAAAAATAAATAGCGGGCAGATCAGGCTGGGTTCACCCAGCCTAGTCCATAGGCACCCGATATTGTTTAATTTTCCGATTGAGATATACACGCTCTGGCTATTCTAAATGCAAAAATGCATCAGGGAGTTATGACAAAACGGTAACTAACAAACTAGATCCTAATAGAAAGCTGTTGTAATAACATTCACGCAGCTCCATGAGTCAAGGAAAGCGCGAATGAAGTAGCCACTTCTAAATGGGACCCACTACACAGTAGCTTAAGGTGTTTTGCTAAAGCAGCCATAATGAAATGAAGGTGTCATTGTTTGGATACTTCACACACACGTGCTTTTTAATTTCACAGACTACAACTACCAAGCTGTAATCAAAGCACATCGATTCCCCTCTCACACCCTGCACGCACTTAAAACAAAATAAACAGGCGTCTCAGTCTCACGCATGTATAGGCAAAACTGTATCAGACCGGTGTAACGTTGGTAAATCTTCCATTGCACAGAATGATTTTGTAGCACGTGCAATAAATGACAGTCGAAAGATACAAACAGTGCTGCTATACATTTGCTTGGTATAACCGCATTTATAGTTTTCTACAAATGCAATCAATCAAATGCCTCCATCACTCAACCAACGCTAACGGTAACATTACCTAGGTCCTTATTGATATTACAAGATTAACGTACCTGCAGTAAAAACCAAGCATGTCCGATAAACATCCTCATTTATTTCGGCTTCAAGAAGAAATGGGAATTACACTTCATGTGAACATCGTCCTATCCTTATTAGATGTTCGCTGCGGTAAATTACAGTCCTTGTAGGAAGCGTCCATTGTTTTTTCCAACCCACTTTTAACTTCCAACAAAATTACGTCTCACTGCAACGATGCGCCATCTAGTGGACAAACGACTACTTCTCGCCAATACTGAAAATGCAGCCATGATGATGATGATGATGATGATGAATATTTATTTTGGCTTTCTTTTAATCCTACTGAATTTGTAATTATGTATCGGCCGTTCTAATACCGATAGTATGTGGGTGCCTGTGTGTGTGCATGTGTATATGTGTGCACCGCCATTTACAGGCCAATGAGTGTACAGTCACTAAATGTACACATAACCTAATTTTTTTAGACCCCCCCATGGATGAAATTCTACGAAACTTGGCATACCCCCAGAGAATGCCAGGTCAATCATACACATAAAATTTGGTGCAGTTCTGAACATCTTAACTGAAGATAGGGGCGATTTTAAAGCAGAATAATATTGCATTTTCATTTTTTACCGGGGGGTGGGGGTGCAAATCACAAATGAGTGATTATGAGCCAGGTTGATGTGGGCCCTTGAGACCAACATACCATAAAAGATTCTTCATCCTCAGTGCCATGGTTCAGGTAGTTATTTAGGAAAAACAGTTTTTTTTTGCAGTTCAGGGGGCCCAGCACGGGGGGGTGGTGGTCCTCGGGGACTAAATGAAATGTTTCCGTAAAAGTCTAGTGGGGCTACATACCCACCAAATTTCATGTACCCCGGTGGTTCGGTGTCCCGGGTATCAATGACCAAAAATTCAGGGAGTAGATGACGGGAAAAATTCTTGAATTGTGTGCATGTGTGCGTGTACAAATTTATGTTTATGTGTGTGTGTGTGTGTGTATGTGCGTGCTTGTGTGTTTGCCTGCGTATGTGTGTTTGTGCATGTGCATGCGTACATATGTCTACTGTGTGAGTATGTGTCATACGTATGATTACTGTAAATGTATGTGTGTGCGTGTGTATCTGTTTATGCACATGTGTGCACATGGAATGGGTTAACATGACCCCTGGAGGCAAACATACGGAAACAATTGGTCATCCTAGGCCCTACAGCTCAAGATATTCACAGAGAACTGTGTCTGCCCTACCCTCCTTTCGGGGGGTCCAGTCCAGCGGGGGGGGGGGGGGCTACAGATCAAAACGAAGAATGACGGTTCCATGCTATCCATGTGGGGGTACATGCCCACCAAGTTTTGTGTACCCCGGTCTTTCAGTGTCCCGGGAATCCTTGTTGGTGTACGTCACTAAATGTACACATAAATTATTTTATTGTAAGGCCCCCCATGAACGAAAGTACACAAAACTTGGCATGCATTCGGAGGGTGTCCATAATGATCCTACACTTTTAATTTCGTGCAGTTTTGACCTTGTCAGCCAGAGATATTGTGATGAAAACACCTAATTTTTTGCTTTTTAATTTTTAACTAGGTGGCGCTATACATGAAATAAGTGGTAATGGGATTGGTTGACATGCCCCCTTAAGACCAACATACATAAAAAAGGTGGACCTCCTAGGCCCTACGGTTCTCGAGATATTCACAGAAAACTGTCTCCGGCCACCTACAGGCCAGTTGGTGTATAGTAACATAAATTAATTTATTGTGTGGCCCCCCATGAACGGAATTCCACAAAACTTGGCGTGCATACAGAGGGTGTCATAATGATCCTACACTTCCAATTTCGTGCAGTTTTGACTATGTTAGGTCACAGATACCTTCAATTACTACACCTCATTTTTACTTTTTTGTGTTTAACTAGGTGGCGCTATACATGAAATGAGTGGTTATGGAATGGGTTGACATGGCCCCTTGAGATCAACATACAAAAAAAAAATGGTCCTCCTAAACCCTACGGTTTTTGAGATATTCACAGAAAACTGTGTCTGCCCTACCCTCCTTTCGGGGGGTCCAGTCCAGCGGGGGGGCTACAGATCAAAACGAAAAACCATGGTTCCATGCTATCCATGTGGGGTTACATGCCCACCAAGTTTCGTGTACCCCGGTCTTTCAGTGTCCCGGGAATCATTGACGGAAATTTGGGCATGCGAAAAAGGAAAAAAGAAAAAAAAAATCTGACCAAACCTATATGACCGCCGCTTCGCTGCGCGGCGGTCATAATTACGACTGAAATGTCCCCACCAATATTCAGGTTGAAATGGGGGGGGGGGGCCTCACATGCGCTACACAAAGAGTTAAATCATTTCTCACTTCAGTGCTGCGGATCATCTCGTACAGATCTTGTAATGTGCAGTAAGCCTATAAGGGTAAATCGCGCTGATTTGAAGTTACCTATAATAACTACCAGTGAGCCGCAGTCTCCTGCGCAGCATTGCGCAGCGCTTCAGCTTCACTTCGGCATATGAAGTGCGTCCAAATTCACCCATTCTTCTCTGTTGAACTCCTCGACAAGTAGGCTACTCATCACACATGTGTCACACGAAAGAGCCTTTTCTCAGCTTTTAAACGGTGCTAGCTAGTCACTATTTGCTGTGATAAACAGTTCGCGAGAAAAATAAGAGAAAATAAAGATAGATAGCTAGATAGATAGATAGATAGATAGATATACTTTAATTATCCCACAGGGAAATTCAGTTGTTTCAGCAGCCTTAAGAACATACAGCAAGCACACACACACACACACACACACACACATATAGTCCACATACATAAACAAGAAATTACTTCCCCCCACAAGACATGGCATATGATAGCTGTCAAGGTACCATACACATCCAAGTACCAAAGTGTAACTGCCTTATATGACAATTGCCTCCATATTAGATATAAAAGATTAAAAGATGAGTTGTCTCTCTCTACTCAAAGGAGAGTCGTTGTAAAGTACTATTGCTGTGGGTAAGAAGGTTTTCTTATATCTGTCCCTGCTGCAACTGAGTTGGCGAAACCACCAACTAAAAACACTTTGTTGTTTTGCCAGTCTACTGTGTAGGGCATGTGATGCATTGTCCATGATGTGTAACAATTTATGCAACATCCTCCTTTCCACGACCAACTCTAGAGGCTCTAGAGTAGTCCCCAGCACATAGCCTGCTTTCCTAATCAGCTTGTTCAGTCTGTTAGTCACTGGCCCTGATACTGCTACCCCAGCAGATTACAGCAAAGAAAATTGCACTTGCTACCACAGACTGATAAAACATTCATCTTATTGCACACATTAAAAGACTTAAGCTTCCTCAAGAAATAGAGCCTGCTTTGACCCTTCTTGTAGACAGCCTCAGTGTTATGCTTCCAGTCCAGTTTATTGTCTATGTGAACCCCCAGATATTTATAGTTCTCCACCACCTCCACCTCTTCCCCCAGGACAGTGAGGGTGTTTGGCTTTGTCCTGTTCCTGCTAAAGTCCACCACCATCTCTTTGGTCTTGGCCACATTCAAGAGCAGGTGGTTGCTGCCACACCACTCCACAAAGCGATCCACCGTCTGCCGGTACTCTGTTTCTACCCCCCCCTTAACACACCCCACCAATGCAGAGTCATCTGAGAACTTCTGCAGATGGCAAGACCTAGAGTTGTATTGGAAGTCAGAGGTGTATAGTGTGAAAAGGAAAGGGGATAGCACAGTCCCCTGAGGTGCTCCTGTACTACTGACCACCCGCTCAGACACACAGCCCCCCAGCCGAACAAACTGTGGCCTATCTGAGAGGTAGTCCATAATCCAGGAAGTGATGGTGGTGGCCAGCTGCATCCTATACATCTCCTCCCCCAGCAGCCTAGGCTGGATGGTGTTAAATGCACTGGAGAAATCAAAAGACATGATTCTCACAGTGCCACCCGCTTTATCCAGGTGAGAGTGGACTCTGGAGCAGGTAGATGATGACATCCTCCGCTCCCACCTTGGGACAGTAGGCAAACTGTAGGGGGTCCAGGGAGGGGGTCCACCAGTGGTCTCAGATGGGCCAAAACCACCAGCACCTTCATGCACTTCTCTCCAGCACCTTCATGCACTTCTCTCCAGCACCTTCATGACATGATGTCAAGGCAACTGGTCTATAATCGTTGAGGGCCGATGGAGAGGGCTTCTTTGGGACTGGGACCAGGCAGGATGTTTTCCACAGCACAGGTACCTTCCCCTGCCCATGGCTAAGGTTGAATAGATGCTGCAGAACCCCGCATAGCTGGTTAGCGCAGGACTTCAGTACCCTGGGACTGATGCCATCTGGGCCTGCAGCCTTATTCAGGTGGAGTTTTACCAGCTGCCTTTTCACCTGGTTACTGGTGACGGACAAACAGGTGGGAGGGCTGGAGGAGAGGGAGGAGGAGGAGGTTGGTGCATGTGGGGAGGGGACGTGTGTGGAGGTGGAGACAGTGGGGCTTGTGGAGCTGGGAGGGGCGATGGAGGCAGATGGAGGCCGCATGCTGAAGCGGTTGAAAAACGTGTTCAGCTCATTGGCCCTCATTGGCCACCTCATGTTGTTCTGCTGGAGCTTGTTTTCCAGCTTACGCCTGTATGCCTCCTTGCTCTCCTTCAGCCTCACCTTCAGTTCCCTCTGCACCCTCCTGAGTCTCTCGGTCACCCTCCCTGAAAGCTCTTTTCTTTTTGTTTAATAGTTCTTTCAGTTCACTTGTGACCCAAGGCTTGTTGTTGGCAAAGCACCTCACCGTTCTTGTAGGTACTATGTTGTCGACACAGAAGGTGATGTACTCTGTAATAGTCAGTCATGCAGTCGATGTCATCTCCATGGGGTTCACAGAGCACATCCCAATCTGTGACCTCAAAGCACCTCTGCAGAAGTTCTGTTGCTTCCGGTGTCCAGTGCCTCACAGCCTTTGTAGTCACTGGTTGCCGCTGCACAATGGGTGTGTAGGTGGGGGTGAGCAAGACCAAGTTGTGATCAGATCTGCCCAGGGGGGGTAGGGCAGTAGAGCTGTAGGCATCCTTCACATTTGCATACAATAAGTCCAGTACTTTATTTTCCCTGGTATGACAGTCCACATATTGTTGAAATGTTGGAAGTGTTGCAGAGAGAGAAGCGTGATTAAAATCTCCAGAAATTGCTATGAATGCATTTGGATGTTGAGTGAGTAGTCTAGCAGTGACCGAGTTGATGACGTCACATGCAACGTCGGCATCAGCTGAAGGCAGAATGTAAACAGCGACCGCCATGACACAGGTGACCTCACGAGGTAGGTAGAATGGACGCAGGCTCACTGCTTACAGTTCGATGTTCGGATTGCAAACCTGCTCCTTCACCGTGGCAACACCGTCTGTTGTTCACCAGCACCGCGACTCCCCCTCCTTTCTTCTTACCGCTCAGCCAGCGATCCCGGTCCGCTCGCGCCGTGGAGAAGCCATGGATGGAGATGTTGGAGTCCGGGATATGCTCCTGCAGCCACGTCTCGGTAAAGCACATGAGGCTACATTCCCGGTGATCCCGCTGTGTCCTTGTCAATGCCGCAAGTTCATCGGTCTTGTTTGGCAACGACCTCACATTCCCCATGACGATGGATCCTTCTCCTGGCTCTTCGTAACACACCGGCCCTGCACCCCCAGCGTCTCCTTCTCAACTCCTTGGGGATTTGTTGTTTTGATCCCAGCAGTAGTTGTGGTTTGGAGAGCGCTATCAGCTGGTCCCGAAGGTATACTATACTGCCCGCGTTGACATGATCTCCGTGTACGTTATAAAAACAATAAAACAGTATAAAAGTCGCACAAGCCACTTAGCATCCATAGTATACTGACAGCTAGCCAGACGCCACTACATAAGACGCAACATAAAAGAACGCAACTAAACACTTAACTCCACACAGAGCAAGAGCTGCTGCAACAGGCTGCCATCAGCACGGCGCCATCTTGATAGAGAAAAATAAGAGATGTAATAATTATTCTCTGCGCCCATCTCCACATCCATTCGTCTTGGTGGAATACACACTCTTCACGCAACACATGAAAAACCATATATCAGAATAAACAGCAGACCTTACCGAACACAAAGGTGTAATGCATTCCCGTGTATAGTTAGCTGTTCCAGAGTAATCCGGTTTTGAAATAAATTGTAGCAAAATTCAACATAGTCTTTCGGCTTTAAACATTTCTTAAAACTGGACTGTGCTTACATCGCCTAGATATCTGTAAATATTAGAATCCGAGAATATACATGCAGCTCACGGTTAAGAGTTTGTCAATGTAGCCTTAATGATTTCTTTTCACAAAATGCTAAGCATGCATGTATTTAAGTTTCTTAAAACTGAGCTGTGCTTAAATGAGTCAATGCATGATTTCATAACAGACCAAATAGAAGATAAATGTTAAATATAGCCTACATATCTGTACATATTAAAATCAGATTATGTAGGCTACACAGTATAGTTAGATCAAGTTGGACAGTAGCACATTTTAATCATGGATAGTTGGACAGTAGCACATTTTAATCATTTTATATATCTATAGTGGCTGGTGAAAGAGTTGAGTGGCTTTTTTTTCGGGGGGGGGGGGGGCAGTGGGTAGTGTCCCCACGAAAGCTCAGACCAAACCTACGCCCTTGCTCTTGCCCAGAGGTGGAAAAAGTACGAAAATATTGTACTCAAGTAAAAGTACCAATACCTTGATGAAATATTACTCAAGTACAAGTTAAAATACCGATCTGAAAATGTACTCAAGTAAAAAGTAGTTCATTTAAAATATACTTTAAGTAAAAGTTACTTAGTTACTTTTTTTTGGGGGGGGGGGGGGGTACCAGAACAACCAGTTTTACCAAAGACTTTCTAATGAGGAGACACAGCACTCAAAAAATCCTCCATAGTAATGTATGGGGTTAATATGTAACGCCAATATGGCTGTTGTCTACACATATCACAACCCTTCCGCAGCAAAACGCGACATGTGAATACATTGAGCCAATCATGTGGTGTGTTGTAAAATACATTGAGCCAATCATGTGGTGTGCTGTGAAGACATCGTGCCAATCATCTGTTGTGATCTCGCTGCTGGAGCAAGATTGGTGTCGTGAAGCCTTACGCACACGCATTTCTGCTGAAATAGATGCACGATAAGTGCCCAAAAAGTGTTGCAATATGGCCGCCGAGTGGAGGTACTTGCCTGAGGACGTTGAGAAATGGAGATCTATGTGAAAAATCACCGGAGTTCTCCTTTAAGTTTGAGCAGTAGTTGATTTTCAAAGTTAGTTGCACTCATCCTTGGGTCGCTTTGCAGTGAACAGTAATCCAGCACAACTGAAAAGCCCCTCACAGGCAGCTGAGGCAGGCAGGCCAATATTGAGTTGCAGAGTTATATTTGGAAACGAGCAGAAGGTTCAGCAGATTAAAGGGTGTCGTACTGGGGGGGAAAGTGGGAAGTATAGGGCCCCAATGGAGGAGAGGGCCTGTGAAAAGTGGAATACAGGGGGCACAACATTTTCACCAGGCATTAGTAATAACTCAGGTAATCCACTCCGGTAAACCCACCTAGGCTATGTTATAGACGTTCTATGAGGTACCAGTGTTTAGCTGTGTCACAAAACAATAAGCTTTGTCAGACTACTTTTAAAATGATATTCAGGGCTATATACATTTTAAACATTCGGGGCTGAAGACCCGACAAAGCCTTGCGTTAATTCTTCAGATGGGAAGTGTCAGGAATTTTCATACGAGAGACTCTCTCATTGGTGGTTAGTATATGGAGTAGGGAATTGACAGCAACATATCCAATCACATTATGAGAGATGCTGAATTTAACATAAACTGCGATGTTTGATTTTAAATTAATATAAATTTAGCCGGGACTGTAAGCTGGCACACGTGGATGCTCGATGTTTTCAGTGGGTGCCCGAGAGACGGAGCACCCACGGTATCCTATGACAAGCGTATCTCGCGGTTGCATCCATACAAACAAACATGCAATGTGAACGTCTGGGATTGGGGAGAGCACTAAATGCTCTTCTGAATAAGCACGAAGTCATGCCTTTAAATGAAAAACGCTCTTTAATAATCAAAAAAATATACGCTAATGAAGTAAACTTGTGACCATCAAAAATCGTTTATCGCCTGTAACTCCGTGATAACAGGAAGGCATTTGGCTGAGCAACGGAGGTTAATATGCTCTATATTTTGTCCAAATGATGTCTGTCTATCATCGTTGCACTCGGAGAAAACCAGAATGTTTAATTTGTCCTGCGTTTCTTCTACGGCTGCAAACGGGATTCACTCGCCAGTTAACCAAATATTTCTTTATTAGGGCAGGGCAGGCATATTTCTGGCTATTAAATTATTTCTAAACCAGTCTGCTAAAGTCTGTAGTGAAGTCTGTGTAGGGTTTTCCAGCTCCATTTCTTTTTACGAGACACCCTGCTCACTTGAGACCTCTGCCGGTTGTTGCAGCGTCGTTGCAGTGTCACTGGAAAAATACAAATGAAAGTCGCGTAATGCCGCGTGATCCCGCGCGCGGACCGCGAGGGAAGCTGGCCAAGTCGAAGCACTGCCCACTGTAGGTGCTTGTTTAAAGCAGCTGCGCGGTGGATCCTGGGAAGTATGACCTATGTGTGGGTCACTGCTTAAGATGTGCCAGTGGCGATGCACAATGTTCTTTAAGCTATTTGAAATCTGACCATAGGTGGATACAAGTGTAACTGTAGCATTGTTAGAGCTATTCTGATCAGTACGTTTGGTCATCAGGTCAGCACGTTGGATACTGCGCGCGCGCTCTAGACAGTCACACACCAAGTTATCTGTATAGCCCCTGTCAAGGAATCTTTGACAAAGTTCCCCCACTTGTCGCTCAAATACCTCATCGCCATTACAGATGACCGTGTTTCCCCCAGAATTGAATTCTATTTGTGGTGGTAGGTTTGCAGAATTAACCTGAATGCAACAGTTTTTAACAAATTAGTGCAGTGTGGTTATGATTCTAACCAGATTTAAACACAATTTAGTACAACCAGGACAATCATTGTGTGGTGGTCAATGTTGATATTGTGGTGGACCGCCACAAATAAGTCAATGTATGGGAAACACTGAGATGCGGCGCACTCTCAACAGTCGGCTGTAAGGCAGGCTACGTTTGAGAGCTGGTGTATGGAAACTAGGGCTAACCCTAACCCTAGGGCAAAAAGGAGTTACGATCTGTTTCTTTGCGTTAGATTTCAGTGTGTAGCGCGTTGTCTACCTTCCTCACCAAAACATCCAAAAAGGGCAAGACATTGTCATTATAAGTCAATGTGAATTTGATAGAGGGCAGTCTAGTGTTCACATAATTATTAAAGGCAATCAGTTGTTCTTTTGAGCCCAACCACACAAAAAATATGTACCTATACCACACTTTCAGATGTTGTTTAAAAGGATTGTCGTTGTAAATGAAATCATGTTCGAATTTACCCATGAAAAGGTTGGCGTAATTAGGCGGGAGAACCCATGGCGGTACCTTGGGTTTGTAAGAAAAAACTGTTTTGAAACATGAAATAATTTAGCTAGACGATTGTCATGATGATCATGGAGATCATGTGTGTTGTGTGTGTGTGTGTGTGTGTGATCGTGTGTTGTGTGTGTGTGTGTGTGTGTGTGTGTGTGTGTGTGTGTGATCATGTACAATATGATTACTGTATGAGCTAGACGATTGGCATGATGCTGATCAAGCGTTTTCCAAACCTCATCTGGCCGTACTGTAGCTGAGTGTACCTGCCGTCTTTATGATGGAGTGGTGGTCTGTTTGTATGGGACCTCTGTGTAGCCTTGCGACTGGTCTTGGCTAGTGCTCTTGTCCTTGACTCTGAGCCCTGAACGCTGCGCCGATGACAAGGACAGCAAATTCTACTCCAGCGACTCGGACTTCGACGACGACGAGCCCAAGAAGTTCCACATCCAGATCCGACCTGTGGCCACCAGTAACCGTGGCAACACAGCAGCCCACGAACTGGAGCTCAAGGCCACGGTGGGGGCACTGTCTCTGCCCCCCACCACCGGGGTATGTTACACACACACACACACACACACACACACACACACACACACACACACAGCAATTCTAAGGTAGCTTGTCCCCTACCTCAGGTCCTCTTCAGAGATATATAAACATTAAAAACTCATTTATTTCAGCACAGAGATAAATAAACATTAAAAACGCTTTTATTTCAGCACGGCTTCATGTTGGCACTTTAACAGTGCAGTAGAGCTCATTATGGGATGTTTTGTAGCCAGGAACAGAAAGCCATTTTAATCCCCTCACAGCAGGAAATGAATTCATCATTATGCAGGAAATGGAATCATTATGCAGAAATGGTCCACTGCAGACGCCTCCAAATCAATCTCGCCTTTTTGCACTATTGTGAATACTACTGTGGTACACGACTGACTGTGCTCTCTCTCTTCGCTTCCCCCAATGTAACAGGTGTCAGTGAAACGACATCTCTCTCGTAAGTGTAGCCGTCTTTTGGCTTAATTTGGAAGGTGTGTGTGTGTTTGTGTGGGAGTGCGTATTTATTTCTGTTTGTGTGTGTTGTGTTATGAGCATGAGCCCACGATGTGTTGTTGTTGTTTTATTTCTTTGACTGGTTTGTGTGTCACATCCTCTCTGTGATTGGCCCACAGGGAACTCCAGCACGACTGGCGGACGCTCAGAGGGGGAGGGAGACGTGCACCCACATAGGGGTGAGTGAGGTCACTTCCTGCCAGGTCACACTCTGGTCCGATAGAGATCCAGTTCTGTTATGATAGAGATCCAGTTCTGTTATGATAGAGATTCGGTTCGATCTGATCCAGATCCATTTTCAGGCATTTTTCAGCCGCCCATCTGTCTGTCTATCTTTAGAGATAGAATTCCATTAGAATCAGTGTATCAATTTACACCAGCAGTGCTTTATGCACGTATTACGGCCGTTAATTTACACCAGCAGTGCGTTATGCACGTATTACGGCCGTTAATTTACACCAGCAGTGCGTTATGTACCTATTACAGCCGTTAATTTACATCAGCTGTGCTTTATGCACGTATTACGGCCGTTAATTTACACCAGCAGTGCGTTATGCACGTATTACGGCCGTTATTACAGCTGTTGCATCACATTATAGACAGAGACAGTGTAGTTGCTGATGTCTTGCTTGTGGTGTAAATTCCCAGTAAATCTCACCTCAAGCTCATGAGATCATGTTAATAGTTAATGCCGCTATATATCAACACATGAGATCATGTTATTAATAGTTGAAGGAGCAATTTGTAGGATTGTTACCGAACGTTCTGTAGGCCAAAATCAAAACACTGGTGAACGTTCTCAAGACTACCAGACGCGAGCCTCTTCTGGGTTGCCAGATGTAATGAAGACTTAGCTAACGTTAGTTGACCTGCAGCTGTTTTAATGTTTCTCCAACCATGACCCAGCTACACATTACGGAAACAGTGAAAACAAAAAATACCTCTCTAACCAACGTAACATATTTAGCTGAAGTTAGCGATGCAGATGAAGTTTAGCCTAGGCTACCTGTTGTGGAGAAATATGGCCAGCTCTGCGTCAGACTTGGTATTCTTCGTTTGAAGAAGACGTCGCCATCTCAGGAAGCTCCTCCGATGTCCACTTAATTTGTTTCTTGTTTTAATTTTGGAAATTTGCCTGCCTCTCGTAGGTGTTCATGACTACCACTGACAGCAAGTTGACAGTTGGCCTTTGCGAATTTGGCAACACAAATAGGAGGACACGCCAGCCCAATATTAATACGCTATTCTAGAATTAATCGTTCAAAACAAACGAAAATTCCAAGAGATTCTGCCCCGTAACTCATTTTTTTCATGGGTTTTACGGGTTATAGTAATGTTGTCAAATAAGCCATTACTTCAATTCATTGTGTTTCCTTACTCTCTGACAACATATGGTGTTCATTTTTGGAATGGTTACAATTTTCCATTATTTCCTACATACTGGTCCTTTAATGCCACTATATGTCAACACATGAGATTGAACTGAAGTGAGCAGTGGGGATTGGGGAAACCACCAGGGGAGCTCTGAGTCAGGTTGGGGCTTTAGTGGTTGGAGAGCTACACACTCACACTCACACACTCACACTCACACTCACACTCACACTCACACACACACACGCACACTGGCTGTTCTTTAGTGGGGAACCACCAAGGGAGCTCTGAGCTTTAGCAGCTGGAGAGCAGCAGCAGCATGTTTACTGTTGTGTCTAGTATGACCTTTCAGTGATGACGCATCTCTCAGCTCCCCCACCTACACACACACACACACACGCACACGCACACACACACACACACGTTGGCTGTTCTTGCCTCGGGCTCGGAGGGTATAGGAGAGGAGATAAGTACAAGGGACATCAGATAAAGGAGAGAACAAGCTTGTGCTGGCCCAGTGAAGCAGACCTGTGTGTGTGTGTGTGTGTGAGCGAGAGAGAGAGTGAGAACAGGCCACTCCATGCTAAACATCTGGGTATTTTTTGCTGCATAGGTTTTGTTCATAATGTGCGTGTGTGTCCGTGCGCGCGTGTGTGTGTGTGTGTGTGTGTGTGTGTGTGTGTGTGTGTGAGATCTTGGTTCTGTATGTCTCTCATTCAGAGGGGGAGCAGAGAGGTCTCCGCAGATCCACCTCTAGTCCTGACCCCAGCAGGTGAGTCAGAGGACACACACATACACATGCACACAATTTAAATGCCATGCTCAGACCCTCAGGCCGTTGAGGGGGCATTTGCAGTATCCTTCAGTGATGCTCTCCCCCTCTCCAGGTTGACCTCCGCAGTGACTGGTCCTGACGCCCTGTTTGGACCCCCCCTCGAGGCCTTCAAGTCCAGCAGCTTTGCGGGTCAAGACCAGCTGCGCGGCGGCTTTGGAGCATCTGAATGTAAATTGTCTTCTTAGATCACCTTCACTAACTCCCATTCACATGGTCCGCAGTCTCTGCTTAAGGCTTAATGATACAAAACACATATAAAACACTGCAATGTCACTACAACTATCCCTGCAGTGCACTAACACTGCAGCCTAACACTACAGCTAACACTGCCAGTGTTTCCCACAGAATTGGATTCAATTTGTGGCGGTAGCTGACTTTGACAACGGGGGGGGGGGGGGGTGTGATATTAAGATCGTCTTGGTAGTGTATAGGTCTAATTGAGTGCCTGTCACTTTAAGATGTTTGAGGGAACCCTTGCAATTGTAACACAGTTGAAAGGCTGCTGATGTGTGGATGCAATTCATAACGTTTTCTACATAGTTAAAATAAAAAAAAAAAGTAAAAATCCCTCCTTGGGACAAGCACTTTTGAATTTTGGAAAACACTTTTCCATTTACATCGGGATTTTGCAAACATTCAGTGTCAGTCAATAAAATGAGCCCTTCAACGAAATTGACAAGCAGCTGTAAGTAGGCTAAGCATTCTAAATTCGACATCCAAACAGTATTCTAACGTTAGCTTTGAGATACTGCTTGATTTCATAACTTAACTTAGTTTAGTCTTTTCAATGTAGCCTACTATGCTGTGATAAGACCTTACCAGAGTTCACTTCAATGCAGCAGTTTTGAACAAATTTGCGCAGCATGGTCACGATGCTAAGCGGATTTAATAGCAATTTAGCCAGACGTCTTCAATGCAATGCTTCTATGTGGTAACAACAATCCTTCAACAATCGTGAATATTTTGTTAAATGCCCATGCAGAGGAGGGGCAGCGGGCTACGAGAGAGAGCGGGGCGGGGCAAGGAAAGGCTGCGTGTGTAAAAAGCGCAGCTCAATGGCAATGCAAGGATTTGACCTTATATTTAATTTAAGATTAGTCAATGTATGGGAAACACTGACTGCAGCCCAACACTACAGCTAACACTGCAGCCTAACACTACAACTAACCCTGCATGTCTCTAACAGACCGTTGCTATGTATAACAGACCGCTGTCAAGGAAAATGTGTTTTGTGCTTATTATTGAAGTCTTTCATATCACTCGGCAAGTAGTCCAGTCACTTCTTGCAATGGAACTTCATTCAAAAGTGAAAACAGACGGTTGATCAGCTGTTCTAAAGAATTTTTGATTCAAGTTCTGCGTGTTGCAAACTATTTGTTTCTCAGCAAAAGCCACGACGAAGCCATGTAATAAGCGGGATAATGTATAGAACGCCAGTCATTATCGGGAAAATAAGTCCCTTCAGGGCGAAGCAAGACCGGTTCACCCTGTCGGGACTTATTTTCCCGATAATGACTGGCGTTCTATACATTATCCCTGCTCTCTATATCTATGCTATCACTGAATGGCTTGTGTTTGTTTGTTTGTTTGTGGTTTATTCTGACCATCTCTCTCTGATCTCCAGACGCTGCGTTCTCCTCAGACTCTTCCTCTCCCGAGAACGTGGAGGACTCTGGCCTGGACTCGCCTTCCCATCAGCCCCTGGGGCCGTCCCCGGAGCCTAGTGGTTGGGCAGCGTGGCCGCCGCCGACCGCCGCTCCGTCCACCAAAGAGGCGTCGTCTCTGCGCCGCCCTCCCGACCCCTTCCTGTCCGCCTTCCGAGAGCCCTCTCCCGCGCGGACCCCCCTCACGCCGGACGAGGTGTGTGCGTGGGGGGGCCCCGGGCACTCGCCCTGCGTTCCGCCCGAGGTGGAGAGTGGTGGAGGGGGGGGCAGTGCCTTCTGCTTCCCGCCGATCTTGCGCTCGCAGGCGCTGCCGGACGTGGAGGCCACGGTGTGGAACTGCACGCACCTCCCGCAGGAGGACCCCTTCCTGGCCGCGTTTGAGCCACCCGCCCACCAGGAGGCGCTAGCGCTCCCACAGCAGGACGCTTGGGCCCCCGCCGCGCACCTCCACCCCTCCCGAAAGAGCCACGCCCCAGACCCCTTCTCCGTCCCCCTCGGCAAGGACAGCACCAAGACTCTTCCTCCCCCTTCCTCCTCTTCCTCCTCCTCCTCCGCCCGCAAGGACAGGAAACGAGACCGCAGTGTCCCGCCCCCTCTGGAGTCTCCATTGGACAATCCCTTCGCGATCACCATGATTGGCAGCCCCACTCACCAGGCCTCTTTAGCAGTGGCAGCGGTTGCATCAGCCCATGGCAGCGCTGTCAGCAGTAAGCCCTCCACTGCCCACCCCTCTGCTGCCCACTCTGTTGCTGCCCACCCCTCTGCTGCCCACTCTGTTGCTGCCCACCCCTCTGCTGCCCACTCTGTTGCTGCCCACTCCTCCACTGCCCACCCCTCTGCTGCCCACTCTGTTGCTGCCCACTCTGTTGCTGCCCACTCCTCCACTGCCCACCCCTCTGCTGCCCACCCCTCCGCTGCCCACTCTGTTGCTGCCCACCCCTCCACTGCCCACCCCTCCAGTGCCCCCCTGCCCAAAGCCCCCAGCGCCCCGGCCACCAACCCCTCCCACCCCAAGAAGGAGCTCCAGCACTGGGGCTCAGTGCACAACAACCCCTTCAGCAGTGTCCCCCAGGGGGCGCCAGGGGGCCCGGAGGGCAGTAGGGGGCCCAAGCAGCGAGGGGCCGGTGATGAGGAGCCGCGCCGCAACGGGCCGCCACTCACACGGCATTCTGGGCCGCAGGAGGACCTGTGCTTCTCCACGGACAAGGACCAGGACTGCCTGGACATGAGCCCTCGGCTGACCCGCAGCCGCGTCCCCCACACAGGTACACAGCGCACCCTGCTGGACAGCCTGGCCGCTGCACCACACCTCTCGGGCTCTTTATGTGTGCGAGGTATCAGTTAGTACTTCATGGGCCCAATCGTGCACCCGGCACAACGTGCGACGCAAGGCTGGTTCTTATCTTACACGTCTTTTTTCATGCGCTCCATTTTAATTAAACATTGTGCCCAGGGGTGTGTCAATTAACGAAACAGGTGTGGTCTGGCACATGTAGGGATGTAACAATTACCGGTATAATGGTAAACCGCGATAAAAAGTTGACGATAATAATTACCGTTTTCATTTCAAACATCATGATTATCACTGTTGATTACCGCGGTGTGGAAACCGTGTGTTTAATCCTTCCCAGCTTCAACCGAGCCTGCTTTTGACACACAGTAGGCCTGGTACAATGGAACAAAACTGGTACCCTACTGATTCTGTTGTCTAATTGATGGTTTTAACTACGATTCGGATTAGGCTACAACTGATTTTAAAAGGCGGAACTTTTTCACCGCAAAATATGCACTGTATCATGTGGCCACTCTGCGTCTTTTTATGTTCGCGTCCACATTAAATCCATTCCACTCATGTTATCAGGCGAATACAGTAGCCTAAAGTTTTATTTTGAACGCTTACTTTGGTCTCACTCATTGCTTCCAAATAACAGAAATAGCAAACTCCAAGTTATGGTAGGGTAAGTTAAGCTATAAGCACATAGCCAATTAAACATTAAGAAAAAAGTGAACAGGACACTTTTTGAAACTATTTCAGCTTGTGTAGGCCTATCAGTGCTTTCTGAACATATTGAACACACTTTGAGAAATACCGTGATAATTTTGGTCACTATAACCGTGAGGTTAAATTTTCATACCATTACATCCCTAGGCACATGATCCACAAATCGCTATCTTACACCCACTAAAAATCACCACTGACCTAGAAAAACCTGGTCTGAAGCGAAAGGCGTATATCAAGCACACACTGTCACAAGATGTAAGCAGCCCTTAGCAACAAGTCCCAAACAACTTATATTTGTATTTGATACTTATATTTGATATTTGTCCAACAGTCACTCGAACATTATTGGGGGCAAGTGTTGCTTTTCAGGCTTTGTTTTCGACTGTCCATCAATAATGAAAGTAAATAACTGTGTAGAACAGTTTTGTCATTGCCTATGAGACCACGGTGAAGTTAGTTTCACTTTGCCTCAAATAATTAAAATAACAGGCGAGTGCAGATGCATGTAGACTGTGCTCTGCTAGTCACACACAGGTTTTAGTACAGCAAGGTTTAGTGGAATCCCTGTGCTGCATATAATGTCTTGCATGCAAGCAGATTACTTCAAATGTGCTGACTGTCAGAATACAGACGTGCTGTTTGATGTTGCGGTGCTTGCTGTTTTTGGGAATGAGTGACTGAATGACACCCATGACTGAATGACGCCCATGACTGATTAAGAAACATAAGGACAACACTTTTGAACAATGCGCCTGCCCTCTGATCACAAAATCACGCCGTTTAATTAGCGAATGTAGACTGGACACACCTAAAACTTTGAGCCTCTGACCAGGTGTTTCAGATTGCTAAAATAGAGCCCCCCCCCCCCCCCTTTCTCTCTCTCTCTCCATCTCTGTCTCTCTCTCTCAGCTTCCCAGCACAGTTTCAGACAGGACAGCTCTGAGCTGTTGGTGGCGGCCCCTCCTCATCGCGTCCGATCCAAGAGGACCTCTGGCCAGCTGGGAGGGTGTGAGCGTGTGAGTAGGACAGCCCCCACCCTACACAGCCGCTAGCGTTTATTGCCCCCACCCTACACAACCACCACCCTACACAACCCCCACCCTACACAGCCGCTAGCGTCTATTGCCCCCACCCTACACAACCACCACCCTACACAGCCGTCTACTGCCACCACCCTACACAACCTCCACCCTACACAGCCACCACCCTACACAACCACCACCCTACACAGCCGCTAGCATCTACTGCCACCACCCTACACAACCACCACCCTACACAGCCGCTAGCATCTACTGCCACCACCTTGCCATACTACTGACCAAACACAGTCCGTCAACACTTACACTTTTACTCCAACACATGAACCAGCATGCTCCTACTGTGCTTAACATGTGTTCTCTTCCCTGTGTGTGTGTGTCGGTTGTGGGTGCTAACGTGTGTTAATGTTGTCACGATACCAAAATTAATGTTTCGATACCGACACCAAGTCAAGAATTGCGCTATGTGCAACTTTTATTCACTAGACTAAAATTTCGATACTTCTTCGATACTTTTTAAAAAATTTATTTGATTTGGGGGCCCCACCACCTTGACATCGTAATATTGAATATACTGTAGTGTGATTATTCACACCAGTGGCCATCCCAGATTCTGCTTGACTCTCTCCACACAAACACACATGGAAAATAATGGCTTATGTCATATTTAGTAAATATATTTAGCAATTTGAAAACTATTCTAAAACTATAACTATTATTAAACTATTACACTTAGGCATATCTTTAATGTGGTGTGTAGGTCTAATTGAGTGCACATTGGTGATGTGTAGGTGTAATTGAGTGCCTGTCACTTTAAGAGATGCGTGAGAGTAATTGACCTTGACTCACGGTTTTAGTCTAGTGAATAAAAGTTGCACATAGCGCATAAGGATATGTGGATGCAATTAATTATGTTTTGTATGTCATTAGATAAAATAAATGTTCAAAAAATGTAAAAGTCTAAGAAAATCTTTCTGGGATCATAGAAGAGATAAGTGTCTTGTAATGTTCATTAAAGCAACACCAAAGAACTTTTCCTCTGTCGCACGCACGCAATTTGTTTATCCAACGGCTTTGTAAATAACGATGTCCATAGACAAGGTAGAATATGTTGCATGATTTTATGAAAGTAGGCTACGATATTGCGACATCATGCAAGTCAAATTTGTAGTTTCTTATGTTTCATTCCATCGAACTACAGATCCGCTACCCGATCTGGCAAACTTACATAGTGCGGTTATAGCCGATAGAGGACCGCAAACAAATGCAGAAGTGCCGTTTACCCTGTTACGAGTTGATGAACCACGGAAACAATTTTGGAAACATTCTTTTAAGGTACAAAAAACTCTTTAGTGTTGCTTGAATGATTTTAGCGAGCACTATTGTCAAACGTGACCTGAGCTAGCGGGATGGTTAGCAAGGATCTCTCTTTAGATGTAAAAGTTTGCGATGGTTGCTTAGCCTATTTCTAAATTACACTGAACCCAAATAGTAGGCCTAAATGACCAAAATCCCACAGCCTAGGTAGGTTAGCAACACAAACTTGAGAGATGAAAGTGAGCAAATCAACTTGATATTAGCCCATTATTATGTGTTATCATAGCATCACTTGAACTAGCAGCCATGTCTCACTGTTTATAGCACAACAGCTGCGCTTACGTGTGTGTGAGGAGAAAAGACGCACATCCACAGGTTAGGGGAGGAGGCGCTAGAAGCATGCCTCCTGTGTGTGGGTGCTAACGTGTGTGTTCTCCTCCCTGTGTGTGTGTGTGGTTGCTAACGTGTGTGTGGGTGCTAACGTGTGTGTTCTCCTCCTGTGCGTGTGTGGGTGCTAACGTGTGTATGGGTGCTAACGTGTGTGTTCTCCTGTGCGTGTGTATGGGTGCTAACGTGTGTGTGGGTGCTAACGTGTGTGTTCTCCTCCTGTGCGTGTGTGGGTGCTAACGTGTGTATGGGTGCTAACGTGTGTGTTCTCCTGTGCGTGTGTATGGGTGCTAACGTGTGTGTTCTCCTGTGCGTGTGTGTGTGAGTGTGTGTGTGTGGTTGCTAACGTGTGTGTTCTCCTGTGCGCGTGTGTGTGTGGGTACTAACGTGTGTGTTCTCCTCCTGTGCGTGTGTGGGTGCTAACGTGTGTGTGGGGGGGCTAACGTGTGTGTGGGTGCTAACGTGTGTGTTCTCCTCCTGTGCGTGTGTGGGTGCTAACGTGTGTATGGGTGCTAACGTGTGTGTTCTCCTGTGCGTGTGTATGGGTGCTAACGTGTGTGTTCTCCTGTGCGTGTGTGTGTGAGTGTGTGTGTGTGGTTGCTAACGTGTGTGTTCTCCTGTGCGCGTGTGTGTGTGGGTACTAACGTGTGTGTTCTCCTCCTGTGCGTGTGTGGGTGCTAACGTGTGTGTGGGGGGGCTAACGTGTGTGTGGGGGGGCTAACGTGCGTGTGGGGGGGCTAACGTGCGTGTGTGGGGGCTAACGTGCGTGTGTGGGGGCTAACGTGCGTGTGTGGGGGCTAACGTGTGTTCTCCTCCCATGCGTGTCCAGTCCAGGTCACTGTGCTCCTCGCCCCTCCCCGACCCCAGCCCCACCCTCACCTCCTCCTCCTCCTCCAGCCCCAGCGAATGGGGGGGCCAGACCAGGGCACCCAGCCCCGCCAGAGGTGAGAGAGATGCACACACACACACACACACACACACACACACACACATACATATATACATACATACACACACACACACACACACACACACACACACATATATAGTATATATGCACGCACACGCACACATACACATACACACACATATAGTATATATGCACACACACACACACACAGAGTATATATGCACACACACACACATATACATATACATATATATACACCCACACAAACACCTAGAAATGCACCAATACTATAAGGATGTTGATGACAGCCATGTTGCTGGGTAACATTAGCACTTCCTGAATCTTCATGACTGTCCCCCCCCCCTGCTCTGGTCAGTTGGTCTGTCCCGGGGGCCCAGTCCCATCTCCGTCAGCACTCAGGAGGCCTGGCCAGTCGCCACCGCCATCACCGAATACATCAATGCCTACTTCAAAGGAGGACAGCACAACCGGTCAGTACACACACGCTGTCTCTCACACGCTCTCACACACACACACGCTCTCACACATACACACGCTCTCACACACATACACACGCTCTCTCACACACACACGCTCTCTCACACACACACGCTCTCTCACACACACACGCTCTCACACACACACACGCTCTCACACATACACATGCTCTCACACACATACACACGCTCTCTCACACACACATGCTCTCACACACACACATACACACGCTCTCTCTCACACACACGCTCTCACACACACACACCCTCACACACTCTCACACACACACACACGCTCTCTCTCACACACACACGCTCTCTCTCACACACACACGCTCTCTCTCACACACACACGCTCTCTCTCTCACACACACGCTCTCTCTCTCACACACACGCTCTCTCTCTCACACACACGCTCTCTCTCTCACACACACGCTCTCTCTCACACACACACGCTCACACACACACTCACACACACTCACACACACTCTCTCACACACACACACACACACACACACACACACACACACACATGACCTTAGTTATGAATACAGGCTACCTCAACACTTACTTCAAAGTAAGCTAACTCAATTGGTACACACACACACACACACACACACACAACCTTAGTTATGAATACAGGCTACCCCAAGACTTACTTCAAAGAAGGCTAACTGGTAGACACACACACACTCACACACACGCTCATACACACTCGCACTCTAACAGCGGTCACTGAGTGCATTGAAATAAGCCCAGCATAAACAGTAGTAGTTCCGCTATTCTAGCAGTTTGATGTGACGTGTGTGTGTGTGTGTGTGTGTGTGTGTGTGTGGTCTCGTCTCCAGTTGTCTGGTGAAGATCACAGGGGACCTGACCATGTCCTTCCCAGCTGGGATAACGCGCGTGTTCACGGCCAACCCAAACGCTCCCATCCTGAGCTTCCGCCTGCTCAACGTCTCACGGCTTGACCACTTCCTGCCCAACCAGAAGCTTCTCTACAAGTGAGATGCGTGTGCACGCACACACACACACACACACACACACACACACACACACAGAAACAAAATACTACTGACCAAACACAGTCCTTCAACACTTAAGGCTTCTACATACCTGACGCACCCGACCGGTAGCGCGACAATGTGACGTCAAAATGACGTACATCTCTCTGGCGTGCCAGGGTTTTGGCCGTGTAGCGCGAGGTAGCGCACCACTCATTTTTTTTTTCAGACGAGCGCGACAAGGCGGAAACAGGAAGATGGACTAGTTCGAGGGCAAGCGAGTTGCAGTGTTTTGTTACAGTCGTGAATTTTTAATAGTTTGCTGGATAAGTTAACAAAGTTACCAGTGAGAGTTGCAACACATGGAATTAAGAGGAAAGAATAGAAACGATTTATTTTCAAACAAAGGATATCTATTAAGGCCTGAACAAAATCTCTTTCCACTTCAGGAAATTACACAAATTACACAAGCTAGCTAGCTAGCTAACTAAACTGTTTAAATTATTAAAATTTCCCTCGGGATGACTAAAGTACCTATCTATATATCCATCTATCTATCTATCTATCTACCTGTGCACACACCTTGGAAACTACATGATAATGATGATGGTAGTTGTGAATAGTAGCAACCAAAGTCTGAAGTACCATCACAGAGGCTAGCTACTGGTGTTTCTTACTGCAGCTTCTTCTGCTGTGTAAGTAGTTAATGTTAGTCTTTTCACAACAGCGACACCTCTGTTCAGGAGAATATTGCAACTAGTGTTGCGACCACCACGCGCGAGTATAAATGGTTACGGTGCTTCTGTGACGTCACATTGTCGCGCTACTGGTCGGGTGCGTCGAGTATGTGGGACGTTTTACACTTCTACTCCAACACATGAACCAGCATGCTCCTACTGTGCTTAACGTGTGTTGGTCGTGGGTGTTAAAGGAATTATCCGGAGTAAAATGCTCTTTAGATCAATTTACGGATGATTGGGAGTACATACGTTGAGTTGACATCAAAATCATGTAATTCGGAATGTGTTTTGAGAAAGTTCGATTTTACCGTTTTTAGTCAAAACTCGTTTGCCTGTTCGTGACCGGGGCATGTCATTTCGCCTACAAAACGCTATTTTTATACCTCTTCTACAGTTCCAAACAACATTACACTTACGTGGTAGTGAGTAGAGGGTCCCTAAAGCCAAACCGAAGTATCCCGAGGTCTTTATGTGGTTGGATAGAGAGTCCAGAATGAATTTCATCAAGCCAGTACCTTTCCGGAAATGTTGCTGCTGCAGCTAGCATCTTTAGGGGAAAGTCTGTAGGAGTCGATTGCATCACGTCGTTGCACGACATCACATTCCTTTAACGTGTGTGTGGGAGCTAAAGTGTGTGTTCACCCTGTGTGTTTGTGTGTCGGTTTTGGGTGCTGGCTTGTGTGTTTTCCTTCTGTGCACACACCCACACTCTCTCACACACACACACACACACACACACACAAAATTCTGTGCCGTCCAATGTTTGTCTGTTTCCTCTGAGTTATAATAGTATGCTTGCAGATATAAGGTTGTTATAGTTCAAAGGTCAAAGTTTAAATGCTAGTCAGAGGATTCCTTGAAAAACATGAGTGAGTGGTAAGCCTGCGACCGCACCGTAGAACCACACCGTGGAACCAGTAGAACAGTAAGGTCCTCTCTGTCGTTCTGTGTAACAAATGCTCTGTGCAGGTTGGCTGGCGTTCTGTGTAACAAATGCTCTGTGCAGGTTGGCTGGCATTGTACAGGAGTTTGTGTGCACCCATCCTTATCAGAGTCGTCAGTGTATTAACCTCATTGTGTGTGTGTCTGTGTGTTAACCTCATTGTGTGTGTGTCTGTGTGTTAACCTCAGTGTGTGTGTGTCTTTGTGTTAACCTCAGTGTGTGTGCTAACGTCAGTGTGTGTGTGTGTGTGTCTGTGTGTTAACCTCATTGTGTGTGTCTCTGTGTGTAAACCTCAGTGTGTGTGTTATTGTCAGTGTGTGTTCGCCTCAGTGTGTGTGCTAACGTCAGTGTGTGTGTTATTGTCAGTGTGTGTGCTAACGTCAGTGTGTGTGTTAACGTCAGTGTATGTTAACGTCAGTGTGTGTTAACGACAGTGTGTGCGTGTGTCTCCCTCTCCACTAGTGACCCATCCCAGAGTGACCCGGACTTCAGGGACTTCTGGTTCAACATGCAGGCCTTGACCTTTCACCTGCAGAGGGAGGCGGAGCTTAACCCACAGGCCTCCTACTACAACGTGGGCCTGCTCAAGTATCAGGTGAGCAAGAGTTCTGGAGTCAGCAGGTGTGATAGTGTATCAGGTGAGCAAGAGTTCTGGAGTCAGCAGGTGTGATAGTGTATCAGGTGAGCAAGAGTTCTGGAGTCAGCAGGTGTGATAAAGTGTATCAGGTGAGCAAGAGTTCTGGAGTCAGCAGGTGAGCAAGAGAGCTCGGTGGAGGCGAGGTCGGCAGGTGTGTTAAAGTGTTTGGAGTAGAGGTCTGCGTGGGACTGATTTTTCAGTCCCGCTCCTGCCCGCTCCCGCATTAATGTGTCATTTTTAGTCCCGCTCCCGCCCGCATCTGTAACATGATGTCACACTTTTTCAATGGTGGTGCTACGGCATCGGGCTAGCCATCAGGGCTCCGAACCGGTTCAAGGAACGAAAACGAACAGAATTTTACGGAATTTTACGAGGAACTGAAACGAAAACAAAATGGTCTTCAACTGTTCCGGAACAGAAACGTTATTCTAAAATCCACAAAACCGGTTAATAACGTTTTTTTCCGTTCTCTATATATTTTATAAAATTTCACAAAAGCATATCCTAAGTGTTCTACTTGTTTGATTGTAGGCGAACAGCCTAATAATTTGATTTCTGCAGTTTGAAAAAAAAAAAAAACTAATAAATGGACCTTTGGTCCAAATGTGTATATTTTGTCTTGCTGTTGTAATGTAACCTATCCGTCTGCCACTTCAGATCTTAGGCCAGCTCGTAGCGTAGGCTACTGAAACTGATTTGGAAATTGTTTGTAGCCTATGCGTAATAGCCTATTTTGCCGGTCCACGCCTTGTCGTTTTAAAGTCGGGATTTGAAATGTTTGCGGGATTTGAAATGTTTGCGCAATTATAGCCTATTCTATGTAGAAGAGTTAAACGGGAAATTTGAGATAGGCCTTGTCAGCAACAGACAGGTTCGTTTATAAACAGGGTTGGAATTATAGCGCAAGGCTTTGAAGATCTCCATATGGATAATTCCGTAGAAATGCATGGATTCCAGTTGCTGCTACTGGAGGAAACTGGAATCCATGCATTTCCACTGAATTTTTTTTGGAATCTGATCCCTTATCATACCTGTTCATTCTTACTCGTCGCTCGACTTGTCGTGACTAAATTCAAGATGGCTGCAAATGCTAAACTTCGTGAAGATACTGTCTGTATAAATCGTCTTGTAAGTAAACTACCAGTGCTTTTTCAAAGTTCTCAATGCCTCGTTTTAAATGTCAGGGCCCTCGGAAGTCTACCAATGAAGTGTGGAGATACATTGAGCCTCGTAAATGGTGTAAAACAGTGATATATTTGCATGGCTAGCCCGATGCCGAAGCACCACCATTGAAAAAGCTGTTGGTAGCATCGGCTAACTAGCGCCAGATTTTGGAGTGCAGGGGACAAGCCGAGATGGGCTATGAGACATTCGTTCACACTCGGTATCATGTTTCAACACACTTTAGGTCAGTATCACACCGGAATTCTCCTTTAAATTGGTCAGAGTGCTTAGTAGGGGTGGTGTGAACAGTGACGTCATATGAAACAGGCAAATATTCGTACAGTGGTTCTCGCGTTCGTACTGAAATGGCTCTTGAGAGCAAATCGAGGTGAAAGTTATTGGCCAGGCTAAGTGAGGCTTTGATGTGTGATTGGCCAGGCTAAGTGAGGCTTTGATGTGTGATTGGCCAGGCTAAGTGAGGCTTTGATGTGTGATTGGCCATGCTAAGTAAGGCTTTGATGTGGTTAGCCAGGCTAAGTGAGCCTTTGATGTGATTGGCCAGGCTAAATGAGGCTTTGATGTGATTGGCCTGGCTAAGTGAGGCTTTGATGTGATTGGTCCGTCAGGTGTCGTCTCAGGACCCTGGCCGCGCCCCACTGCTCCTGTCGGCTGAGTGCCAGCGCAGCGGCTCGGTCACCCGCATCTCCCTGGACTACCACTGCTGCCCGGCAACCGCCCCCTCCACCCAGCTCACGGCCGTGCAGGTGCTGCTGCCCCTGGACCACACGGCCACCGACCTGCAGTGCCAACCGGCTGCCACCTGGTGAGTTACACGGACACACACACACACACACACACTCATACTCTCTCTCTCTCACACACACACACACACATTCTCTCTCTCTCGCTCTCTCTCTCTCTCTCTCTCTCTCTCTCTCTCTCTCCCCTCACACACACTCACACTCTCTCACACACACACACACACTCACACACACTCTCTCTCTCTCACACACTCACACACACACACACACACACACTCACACTCTCTCTCTCACACACACACACACACACTCACACTCTCTCTCTCTCACACACACACACACACTCTCTCTCTCTCTCACACACACACACACACACACACACACACACACACACACACACACACATCTCTCACTCACTCACTCACTCACTCACTCACTCACTCACTCACTCACACACATGCACACACACATACTCTCTCTCTCACACACATACACTCACACACACACACACACACACTCTCTCTCTCTCTCTCTCTCTCTCTCTCTCTCTCTCTCTCTCTCTCTCTCTCTCTCTCTCTCTCTCTCACACACACTCAAATTCAAATTCAAATGTGCTTTATTGGCATGACTCAGAAAATAGTGTGATAGCATGACAATACAAACAGATACAATATTTGTTTTAAGGGGGGTCAAAGAAAGGAAACTTATAATACTAAACTAAAAGAAAGAAAACTTATGTTTAAGAAAAATACTAACTAAATCCAGGTTTAAAGGAAACTTAAACATGTATTCTTAAATCTAAATCTAAAGGAAACTTATTTAAAAAAAAAAAAAAATGTATCTAAAGTAATTTATAGTTAGTAGTATAGTATAGTAACTTTATAGTAAGTTGCGATTTGTAACAGAAAGGAAACTTAGAAAACTTTAAAAAACTTTAGAGTTATGTAAGATTAATATAAAAGGAAACTTATAGCAACATAGAATAAATAAAGAAATTGATCTTAAGTAAGCTTAACTTAAACTTAAACAATAGTCTATATAAAACTATTTAACAAAAACTATATACTGTATGCACTTTTTTCTATGTGAAGTTTTCTCTTAAAATGTGGCAGGACTGTAAATATTGGTATGCTAAGTGGGCACATTTATCTATTTCTCCCAGGAGGAATTGTAGTTTTTGTTCATTGGTGGCAGTCATTAAGCCGGGACAAGTGATTTCAATTTGTGGGTAGAATATAGCTCTTAAGTGTTGATAATTGGGACATTCTGTGAGGAAGTGGCATTCACATTGTACATTGTAATGGTGTATTGGCATGACTCAGAAAATAGTGTTGCCAAAGCAGTAACATGACAATACAAACATATACAATATTTGTTTTAAGGGGGGTCAAAGAAAGGAAACTTATCTAAACTAAAAGAAAACTTACTATTAAAAAAAATAGTAACTAAATCCATGTTTAAAGAAAACTTAAACATGTATTCTTAAATCTAAATCTAAAGGAAACTTATACAATAGTCTATATAAAACTATTTATAGTTTACAAAAACTATATACTGTATGCACTTTTTCTATGTGAAGTTTTCTCTTAAAATGTGGCAGGACTGTAAATATTGGTATGCTAAGTGGGCACATTTATCTATTTCTCCCAGGAGGGATGCCTCTCTCTCTCTCTCTCTCTCTCTCTCTCTCTCTCTCTCTCTCTCTCTCTCTCTCTCACACACCGACCGACCCACCACATCCTGGTGAGACTGTAATGCAGATCCACACATGATTGGTTGACACACACACACACAGTCAGACCTGCTGTGCCAACACACCACATCCTGAATGCCACGTGGATATTGAGTAGGCATTAGATAAAGCAGTTGCCATAAACATGGTTTGGTCCAAAGCGGTTGGGAGCCCAGTTAAAACAGGATGTTGCATTGGCCGGGAATCGAACCCGGGCCTCCCGCGTGGCAGGCGAGAATTCTACCACTGAACCACCAATGCGTACTTAAAGGGGAAATAGAGGCCCCAGAGATTGACGGCCACAGCTGCAGGGAAAATCCATGCATTCTTCTGGTTTAACTTTGGCCTGTAGAGGGCGCTAGAACAACAGGCTGGTTGGACCGTAATGCAGATACACACATGATGCTTATAAGACAGACCAGCAGTGCAAACCCACTGCATCCTGCTGAGAGACAGACAGGCAAACAGACAGACAGACGGGTGCACAGTCACAGTCTACACATCGTGAGGCTGCGAGACTTTCTGTCTCCGAGGCTGTCGGCCCGCCAGCCCAAAGTTGCAAGGGTGGTTTTTCTGCTCACAGGCGCTAGGGGGATGCGAGACGGCCACCATTCAACCTGAAACAAGTCATATAACCATTTCAATGACTCCGAAGTTGTGAAGTTAAGGTAAATTAAACTAAACAAGCTGCAAAGTTCCCCTTTAAAACAGGATGTTGCATTGGCCGGGAATCGAACCCGGGCCTCCCGCGTGGCAGGCGAGAATTCTACCACTGAACCACCAATGCGTACTTAGAGGGAAAATGGGGGCCTGGAAGAACGACGGCCACAGCTGCAGGGAAAATCCATGCATTCTTCTGGTTTAACTTTGGCCTGTAGAGGGCGCTAGAACAGCAGGAGTTTCACCACAGAAGCACTGCACTGACAAGATTTAGACACGTAACACAGATCCACACATCATGGACAGACAGGCCTGCAGTGGCAACTCGTCTGCATCCTGGTGAGACACAGACAGAACTACACAGAACCATCCTGTTGCATCCTGGTGAGACAGATACAGACAGACAGACAGACCTGCAGTGCCCCCTGGTGGATGAGGTGTGCATTGTGGAAGTGTACTGTTGTCTCTTCTACAGTGCAGACCCATTTCAGACAACACTCTAACAAACTCAGGCAGACCGCTGTCTGCAGTAACATCTCAGGCATTATCATTACAAATGGAGTTCCAACATGTCTGCAGTAGCATCTCATTAACATTACAAATGGAGTTCCAACATGTCTCTCAGTGCACGTCCGTCTTGTCGCCAACACACCACATCCTGAATGCCACGTGGATATTGAGTAGGCATTAGATAAAGCAGTTGCCATAAACATGGTTTGGTCCAAAGCGGTTGGGAGCCCAGTTAAAACAGGATGTTGCATTGGCCGGGAATCGAACCCGGGCCTCCCGCGTGGCAGGCGAGAATTCTACCACTGAACCACCAATGCGTACTTGGAGGGAAAATGGGGGCCTGGAAGAACGACGGCCACAACTGCCGGGAAAATCCATGCATTCTTCTGGTTTAACTTTGACCTGTAGAGGGCGCTAGAACAGCAGGAGTTTCACCACAGAAGCACTGCACTGACAAGATTTAGACACGTAACGCAGATCCACACATCATGGGCGGGCGGGCAGGCAGGCAGGCAGGCGTAACTTGGCGCATCCTGGTGAGACACAGACAGAAATACACAGAACTACAGACCGACAGAACCATCCCGTCGCATCCTGGTGAGACAGACACAGATACACATAGACATAATATACATAGACGCCGCATCGACCGCTGCTCCCTACTAGCGCTGACGAGATTTGGAGCCGCCATCTTGGACCGGTCATCCACTCCACTCAGTGTAATCTGTTTGGCCGGTGCAATGAGCTGTCAGCACACTTAATTAATCATATCTCACTGAATACCGAACAGATTTTCACGCGGTATTTTTTGCTGCAAAGGTCATACATGTAGCTATGATACAGGCCACATTGTTCGAAAATACAAAATACAACCAATAGTACGGTAATGTTAAATCTTACTTGTGAAAAGTAAATCCCCCGAGTATGGTCCGCCGATTTGAGCAGGAACATGCTGCACAGTGCTGTCATCTTGTGTTTTCTGCTGCAACGCAATGAGGAGTATGACCGGTCCAAGATGGCGGCCGCATTTCTTGTTTCCAGCAGCCAATGCGGCGTCTATGTATATTATGTCTATGCAGATACAGACAGAGACCTGCAGTGCCCCCTGGTGGATGAGGTGTGTATTGTGGAAGTGTACTGTTGTCTCTTCTACAGTGCAGACCCATTTCAGACAACACACTAACAAACTCAGGCAGACCGCTGTCTGCAGTAACATCTCAGGCATTATCATTACAAATGGAGTTCCAACATGTCTGCAGTAGCATCTCATTAACATTACAAATGGAGCTCCAACATGTCTGCAGTAGCATCTCATTAACATTACAAATGGAGTTCCAACATGTCTGCAGTAGCATCTCATTAACATTACAAATTGAGTTCCAACATGTCTCTCAGTGCACGTCCGTCTTGTCTGTTGCCAACACACCACATCCTGAATGCCACGTGGATATTGAGTAGGCATTAGATAAAGCAGTTGCCATAAACATGGTTTGGTCCAAAGCGGTCGGGAGCCCAGTTAAAACAGGATGTCCGTCTTGTCTGTTGCCAACACACCACATCCTGAATGCCACGTGGATATTGAGTAGGCATTAGATAAAGCAGTTGCCATAAACATGGTTTGGTCCAAAGCGGTCGGGAGCCCAGTTAAAACAGGATGTTGCATTGGCCGGGAATCGAACCCGGGCCTCCCGCGTGGCAGGCGAGAATTCTACCACTGAACCACCAATGCGTACTTCCAGAGAAAATTGAGGCCCTGGAAGATTGACGGCCACAGCTGCTGGGGAACTGTGCATTCTTCTGGTTTAACTTTGGCCTGTAGAGGGCACTCTAACTTCAGGCTTCTCACCACACAAACACAGCACTGATGAGATAGATACCATAACACAGGCAGACACACACACACACACACACACACACACACACACACGCACACGCACACACTGCAGTGCAGACCCATTTCAGACACACACCCCAACAGACGCAAGCAGACAATGTGGTTTATGCCGAATGTCAGAAGGCTGAACCGGTAAACAGGTCTTATCACCTCCACTTGTCAAGTGATAACTTTGATCCTGACACGTAGATGGTATACGTGATGATAAATGAGTGCATATAGCAGTATTCGCTGTGCTTAAAATAGTGGTATCTGTTTGGACCACTGATTTAAGTATTAAGAATACTGAAATCAGTGTTGATGGTTGTATACATTTATTGTCATATGCTTTTGTACAAAACGGTAACATACAGACAATAAAACGGAACTTAAAAAACAGTATTACCAGTTTGCAGATCAATCACGGTCAGAATCAATGTTATTGCTCAGCAAGGGGATGTGATTCGACCTGATTTCCGGTTAAGCCCTCTGTTCTGATATACCACATGGTCTGCAGTAACGTCTCAGTCCACGTGTCGGTGGAGCGGTTGGGAGCCCGGTCAAAACAGGACGATGCATTGGCCGGGAATCGAACCCGGGCCTCCCGCGTGGCAGGCGAGAATTCTACCACTGAACCACCAATGCGTACTTAAAGGGGAAATGGAGACCCTGAAGAACGAGCGCCGCAGTGGCAGGGAAAAATCCATGCATTCTTCTGGTTCAACTGTGGCCAGCAGAGGGCGCTGGAAGAGCAGGAGTTTCTCCACAGACACTCAGATACTCAGCACTGACAGGATTTAGATACTCAGCACGGACAGGATTTAGATACTCAGCACGGACAGGATTTAGATACTCAGCACGGACAGGATTTAGATACTCAGCATGCTCGTATTCAGAGTAGCACACAGCACGGACAGGATTTAGATACTCGGCATGCTCGTATTCAGAGCAGACACACAGCACGGACAGGATTTAGATACTCTGCATGCTTGTATTCAGAGCAGACACAAATTAGATAAAATGAGAATTTTACCAGTAAGAAAAGTTGATGATGATGATGATAATGATAAACACATACACACTTATGATCAAAGGGCACGTGCTTCTTCATTCGTCATTATTAGATGCAGCCACAGGCCCAGCACATGGAGCAGGTCTTCTCAATACAACTAATTAGTGAAGAGGAAAGAGTGTTAATGAGTGTGCAAACCCTTCATCACATGGGAATAGTGCGGTGTGGTGAACAGGGCAAAGACAGCACATCTTACCTGCTTTTAATTCCCCTCTGCACATCTTACTCTGCTGTTAATTCCTCTCTATCTTAATGTCATAGTGTGTATGATTATTAACTTTTGGTTATTGGTAAAATTCTATTTCGTATGTTAGCTGTATGGCATGCTGAATAAGTGTGTGCTGAATATCTTAACCTGAAATAAATAAGTGTTGTGAAACTCCTGCTGTTCTAGCGCCCTCTGCTGGCCAAAGTTAAACCAGAAGAATGCATGAAATTCCCCAGCAGCTGTGGCCGTCGTTCTCTGGGGCCTCTATTTCCCCTTTAAGTACGCATTGGTGGTTCAGTGGTAGAATTCTCGCCTGCCACGCGGGAGGCCCGGGTTCGATTCCCGGCCAATGCAACGTCCTTTTCTTACCAGATCCTGACTGCGTACAGGTGGTTTGTCAACTTACCCAACTCCGCTCTTTTACCCCACTGGCACATCTTACCCAGTTCATGTTCAGTTTAGTTAAAACTAAAATTAATGGTGCCATGTTTCATTTAGTTAAAACTAATATTAATAATGTCATGTTTAGTTTAGTTAAAATTAATATTAATGGTGTCATGTTTAGTTTAATTTAAACTAATATTAATAGTGTCATGTTCAGTTTAGTTTAGCTAAAACTAATATTAATAGTGTCATGTTTAGTTTAGTTAAAATTAATATTAATAGTGTCATGTTCAATTTAGTTTAGTTCAAACTAATATTAATGGTGTTGTGTTTAGTTTAGTTTAAACTAATATTAATGGTGTCATGTTCAGTTTAGTTTAAACTAAAATTAAAAGTGTTATGTTTGGTTTAGTTAAAATGAATATCAATAGTGTCATGTTGAGTTTAGTTTAGTTCAAACTAATATTAATGGTGTCGTGTTTAGTTTAGTTTAAACTAATATTAATGGGCGATCTGACGCTCCTCCTAAGCGTTTTTGTAAAGATGCAGTCTGCATTGCCACATGATGATCATACATGCCAAACATTGTTGCATATTAAAAAAAGAAACATACCTGAAAAGGCGGTAAAACATTGTTCTCAACTCAGCTGCTGCCTCTTGACCACACGGCAACAGACTTGACCACACGGCAACAGACTAAACCACACGGCAACAGACTGGACCACACGACAACAGACTGGACCACACGGCAACGGACTTGACCACACGGCAACGGACTTGTCAGCTGCATCCTGATCAGGCACAGACAAACAGACGTGTAGTGCTAACATGCTGCATCTTTAGAGTTGAACATTTGATGGATGGATGGACAGACAGAATCAACCTGCCACATCCTGGTGAGCGGCAGACAAACAGGGTCAAGTACCGACAGACAGACAGCCAGGGCTCCAGTATTGACAGACAGACAGCCAGGTGGGCTGAAGCAGCTAGACAGGAGAGGTCACCAAACAAAGACTGACTGAGAACTGCACATGAACACGTCTTTGCACATGGACACATCTTTGCACATGGACACATCTTTGCACATGAACAAGTCTTTGCACATGGACACATCCGTCTTTGCACATGGACACGTCTTTGCACATTAACACATCTTTGCACATGGACACATCTTTGCACATTAACACATCTTTGCACATGGACACGTCTTTGCACATTAACACATCTTAGACACATCTTTGCACATTAACACATCTTTGCACATTAACACATCTTTGCACATGGACACGTCTTTGCACATTAACACATCTTTGCACATGGACACGTCTTTGCACATTAACACATCTTTGCACATGGACACGTCTTTGCACATTAACACATCTTTGCACATTAACACATCTTAGACACATCTTTGCACATGGACACGTCTTTGCACATTAACACATCTTTGCACATGGACACGTCTTTGCACATTAACACATCTTTGCACATGGACACATCTTTGCACATTAACACATCTTTGCATATGGACACGTCTTTGCACATTAACACATCTTTGCACATGGACACGTCTTTGCACATGGACACATCTTAGACACATCTTTGCACATGGACACGTCTTTGCACATTAACACATCTTAGACACATCTTTGCACATGGACACGTCTTTGCACATGGACACGTCTTTGTACATGGACACGTCTTTGCACATTAACACATCTTAGACACATCTTTGCACATGGACACATCTTTGCACATGGACACATCTTTGCACATGGACACGTCTTTGTACATGGACACATCTTTGCATTCCCATCAGCCGTCCTCCTGGTGTTAGTGACCCAGACTGGGACCCTCCCCGTGTCACTCGGGAATATGGGGCGAGCAGATGATTGACTGTTCAATCTGTCTTCACAGGAATGCCGAGGAGAGACGTCTGCTGTGGAAGTTGCCCAACCTCTCCCCAACCAACCACAGCAAAGGTTATTGCCATGTTTAACACCTTACAACACATTCAGCCCCCATCCAATCACAGCAGAGGTTACTGCCACGTTTAACACCTTATTCAGCCCCCAACCAATCACAGCAGAGGTTACTGCCATGTTTAACACCTTACAACACACGCAGCCTCACCTGTACATATTGGAAAACCTGATGTGAAAAAAGTTGTTTTTAAGACTTAAGGCAAACATGCCCACTAGATGGCGCTAACAGCTGATGGCCTGGGGTTTTCTAGTTTTATCTGATCTGATGAGACCATAGTATATCTTTACTGTCTGAATGACAAGCTCTGTTTACTACCCAATATCCACATCAATATGTATAGACCATTCTGGTGTTTTCTATCTGAGACCTTAAAGAGCCGGTTTGTCATGTTGAAATGAGTTCAGCCCTGGCTCGGCTGGCCCGGTGGTCGTCAGCTGACTGCTTCTTTCCCCTGACGTAGGCTCTGGCACGCTGTGTGCCAGTTGGCAATGCCTGGTGGCGCCTCGCGGCCCTCCTCCCAGCCTGGCGGTGCAGTTCGTGGGCTGTGAGGCGTCGCTGTCGGGCCTGGATCTGGAGCTGCTGGGCACCCAGTACCGCATGTCTCTGGTGAAGAAGAGATTCGCCACAGGTGAGCAGAAATCACAGTTCTACAGGCTCGTTACACCAATTACGTGACTGAGGCGATCAGGCGGGCTAGCGATCAGGCGGGGCTACATCAATTACGTGACTGAGGCGATCCGCTTGCACAGCGTTTGCTGCAGCAGTTAGTTTCCACTATAATCAATGGAACTGGCTACACCAGACGTGATGGCGGCTCGTACATTCAGACCAGTCCTCTAAAACTGTTTTTACGCTTCACGAGTGGAGGGCTCCAGCTACGGGCCTGGTGTAGCCTGCCTGTTCTACAGTGCAGCACAGTGCAGTACCTGGTGGTCCGTCTCCAAAAGAAACTGCACTCACTGAGCACAGCTATTGTCTCTGAAGTGGCGTGTTGTTTGGAGATCAGCAGCTACTCCAGAGGTTACCAGGGTAACCCAGTAACCTTGCTCAGTAGTAACCCCTCTGAAGTTAGCTACTCTGTCTGCTCTGAACTCGTCAGAAAGATTGTGTTGTCTCCTTACTTTACCAGCTAGGCTACTGGAGAAGGTCTGTCTGTGATGTGTCAGCACTAACAGGGATCGGTAGTATTTATGATACATGTATTTAAAATACTTATTTCAAATACAATAGTATTTTGCCATTTTATTGGGTTGAAGAAAGTGGCTTCGTATTTTGTATCAAAATACTTTTTTTGTGTGTATTTTGTAGTTTAAAAATACTGCCAAATAGTTTTGGTAAAACCAATGCTTTTGGTGATTTCATGACGTCATAAAAGTGCAAAACAATGAATGTAGCCTCTGACTGGTGCTGACAGTAATTTGCCCAGACTTGTAATCAGAATATTGAGATTCAGGAAGATGATTCAGTCCAAGATGAGTAACATGTAGGTTGCTCACGTGCCCAATTACACCCCCCTCTCTCACACCAACCTCAATTGTCTTGAGAACTTAAAAATCATTAGATTTTTCTTGAGAACTTTAATCATCTGAAAACATGGAACCGGTTAGGTGGTGCCCCTTAACCTGGCAATAGCCAGATGAATTTCATTCATCTGGCTAGGGTCAGGTTAGGTGCCCCTGCAACATTGCTCAAAAAGTGCCTCATGAATTACCTAAAGCAACACGATGCAAAATCCACATTTTTGCCCCTTGGCGTCAGTATAACCCCATTTAGCACTTACACGCTACCCAGCTAGTTAAAAACTAACTAAAAGGGTCGTGACCCTACCTGGAGGAATAGATTAAATAGATGGATATGGAAGGTTTGCAAAGTGATTTTATGCTCCATTTAATGTAAGTATTTTCAGTACAAAAATGCAGTATTTCAGTGTTTTATTTTGATACATGGTGTGGCTACTGTATTTTGTAGTTTATTTTGATACAATTAAAATGAGGGTATTTGATATTTTATTTTCAAATCCATTTTGATGTATTTTTGCCCATCCCTGAGTGCTACTTCATGTCGCTGAAGCAGAGCGGTTGTCTTTTAACTCACTGTTTAGATGACTGATGTGCCTTTCTCTGTCTTCTCTCTCCTGTGTTTGCTCCCCTCAGGGAAGTACATGGCGGGCTGCTCTTTGTGACGTGGAGGCGCGGGGACCTGCTAGATTGCTGGGGGGGGGGTACGCTGGTGTTACGCTGGTGTTGATGGGGGTCTACTACTGGTCTACAGTTTGCACTTTTAGTTCACTGAGCCAGGTCTACACACCGTAGAGAAGGTGAGGAGAGAACACACACACACACACAGGAGAGCGCACACTTACCTAAAACCATGGATCCAAAAGTCCTTGCTGCTGTGGAGGACCAAGTTGAGCACTGACCTGGCCTTTTGTATCTGAACCCTTTTTTTGAATTGTGATCTGAGATTTGTACTTGTGGTAGAACACAGCGCAGCTCCGATTCCAGATGCCTCTTTGTATGTTCTGATGGCTGTGAATAGTGTTGCTTTGCCATAAAGACCAAAAGAAAAAAAAAAGTAGGATTTTGTGGAAAAAACAATTGTGGGCGCACATGATACATGTTTTATAGTTTTAGATCGATATCGTCATGGAAACCTGCTTGTGTGTGCATACGTACCGAGGGGTGTTTTGGGGTGGAGGTTAATCAGTCAATATGGCTGCACTGTTAGTGCTGTTTCTTTCTATGTAAATTTTAAATATATTTATAAACTTCAATGCTTCTCCATAAACGATGCATGTGTTGTTATTGCTGATCCAAGAATGGGAAAAACACACAAACACAGAGAAATGCGGCTTACACCAGTTTTGTTTTTATTTTTAACCGGTACAAAATACAATTGAACTATGCAGTTTGTTACAGAGTCTCTGTTCTCTGGCCCGGTAAAGAAGTCAAGAACAGGTTTAAAAATACACAAAAATAAAGTATCAATATACTTGTGAGAAGAATCAGTCTAGTCCAATAAAAATAATCCTCAACCAGAGAAGTCTAAACAGCATTACAAAAAAACAATGACACAGAAAATACCTTTTCCAAATACTCTAAAGGCAAGTTACTGTGACAGGCACAAGTTAAAAACATGGACTAAGAAAAGCTTTTACCAAATCTTTAGTTCAGGACTTAGACATCATACAACTATTGGAATGGGCCGAGAGGATGGGTAGTGTCCGGAGCGGCGCTAATAAATATGCGGAGGGTCAGGGGTCAGACGGCATGTGGTACCGAGAGGCAAGAGCAGGCTTCACACAGGAGAAGCCCACAGTTAGAATATTCACAGACCGGACGCAAAGATGTCCACACATCAGGAATCTCATCTTTGCCTTTTTTTTTTTTTTTTTTTTTTTTTTTTAAACTAAAAAAAAAATCTGGGTTGGTGCCAGCCGTGAGAACTCTGGGAAGCAGCCCGCGACTCGAGAGGAGCCCAGGAGGTCCGGAGGAGAGGGGTGCGGACATGGGAACGATCCAAAGCCACTCACTCAACTGGTACCAAGAGCAAACACATTCAACAGGTCTGAAAACTGAACTGCAAAAACCATCAAGAAGCTCAAGGAGCTTGTTATTTTTAAACAATTCTTTTTTTTTTTCCATACATCTCCTTAAAAGTCTCAATTTCACTTTTTAAAACTCACTATTATACATCGGGGGGGAGGGGGGGGTCCAACGTAGCTAATAATTCAGCTCTTTAAAAATTATATTATTTAAAAAGGCGATCTGCTCAGGATTAAGCTGTGGGTAAAGACAAACACGTGCAGGTAAATAATTACGCTATGTGGGATTTACACCTTACAGATTCACCACTTTATTTGTTTCCTCTTAGCTCAGAGGGTCTCCAAGCTGGGGGGCAGCCATCAGGACCGTAATAACAAGCCCAGGACCCACACACATCCCAGGCAATGTAGGCTGCAACTGTCCCCACGTTAAATCTGTGTGGAGGAGGAGTGCCCCCTATAGGAGCTGGGCGTCATGACGCTCTAGAGTCTTTAACCCTCACGTCAGATCAGTCTAGAGCAGGTTCTCCAGTCAATCCGGACTGGCTGTGTTAGGAGTCGGTCAGGATGTGGTTAAGGCCGCTAAACGTTGGACTGGACTCAGCTCAGGCGTCCTGAAGGCTTTCAGAAGGGACCCCTCGAGCAACGACTCGCAGATCCGCCACATATTTACATGTCATGGTACTCTGAGCAGAGTCACTGATAATCACTGTCCGTCCCGTCACTCAAATCAGTTAAATGTACACCGGCACGAAACGTAATGCAACAGGGTTGAACTCAGCTGTGTAAGGCCTACTGGAATGGGGACAACTACTTCTTTAAAAATGTGCGTTGTATAACAGGCCTGATTTGTTGTGTTAAAAAACATACTACTCTGGCAGACACGTTTGTAAAGAAATCAGGTTGACATCATAGCTGAGGCCATGTGCACTTTAAATACATATGTAAATATATAAACATTAGCTTCTTTAAAATCAGAGTGAGGCAGAGAGGAAAGTAGGTTTTAAAGGGGAGATAGAAAACAGACTGGAGGAATTTCTCCAAGCAGGTTCCCCCACACGTGCTGCCTCTGGGGACAGATGCAGGTGGCGCCGCCCCAGTGGTCATAGCAGTGTGGGCGATCTCATATGGCCAAGGGTTCCATACTGCAGTCAGCGCAGCAGCAGGGGCTCTGGGGAGTGGGAGAGAGCGCCATCTGCAGGCCGAGGGGAATGGGGACGGGACGAGGCGTGCTTTGGGCAGACAAGGCTCTGGGGAGTGGGAGAGAGCGCCCTCTGCAGGCTGGGGGGGGGGGTTAGAGGCGTGCCTTAGGCGGAGTCTCACTGACATGCGCTCAGCTATAGGAGTGCAAGGTGTGCGAGTTAGTCCTAAGTCTCCTACAAGTCTAGAAGGTGCTTTAGAAAGCGTTCTCTTGAGGTTATGAAAACATACATTCATCCTGCATTAAGAGGCACAGCTGGGAGGGGGGTGGGGTGGGAGGAGGGGAGTGCTCCTCCTATAGAGTTGGGGGGTGGGTGTTTGTGTTGGTTTTAATCAGACTGCTTTTTTTTTTCCTTTATAGATCTAAGGCACTGGAATAAACACTAGCTATGGCACAGCTATAACAAGAGTAACGGCACTCATACACACTACAGATTCACAGTCACAAACACAGGGGCAAACGCGGAGGACAGAACGGAGTGGGGAACTACAGCACACAGCCCCCCTCTCTCGCCGACCCCACACACACACACACACACACACATAAACACACACACCCTCAGGCCTGCAGCATAACGCAGAACCCAGAGATACGCTGGCTGTGCCATCCCCACAGTCCGAGGGTATGAGAGCCCGTGGGAAAACATGCACACAGGTCAGCTGGTCACTGTGAGCGCGTGTGTGTGTGTGTGTGTGCGCGCGTGCGTGGAGCAGCTCAGATCTCCTGCAGCGAGTGGTTGAGCTCGATCCTCTCCCGCTTCACCGCCGGCTCGCTGGGCCCTCGTGACACGTCACCGTCGCTCCCCAGGTCACTCATGTCGTCCGAGAACGAGGGGTCTGACAGAGCAGAGAAGGGACTCAGGTTTCACTCAGACATGCCCACCACAGGAGGAAAACTACTCGTGTGTGTGTGCGTGCGTGTGTGTACGTGCGTGCGCTCACCTTTATCCATCAGTACAGGCATCATGGAGTTGAGGTCGCTGAACTGAGGGTGAAAGAGGAAAAGTGCGCAAGTTAGCAGCCGCTAATGCAATAAACCCATAGCAACTTACACTAACACAACTAACACTTTTGGTGTACCACTCTTGCAGTACCATTTTAAACCCATAGCAACGCTCACCAACACTCTTGGTGTACCATTTTATACCCATAGCAACGCTCACCAACACTCTTGGTGTACCACTCTTGCAGTACCATTTTAAACCCATAGCAACGCTCACCAACACTCTTGGTGTACCATTTTATACCCATGGCAACGCTCACTAACACTTTTGGTGTACCACTCTTGCAGTACCATTTTAAACCCATAGCAACGCTCACTAACACTTTTGGTGTACCATTTTAAACCCATGGCAACGCTCACTAACACTCTTGGTGTGCCATTTTAAACCCATGGCAGTGTGTGTGTGTGTGTGAGAAGAGCTGCCAGAGTGCTGTACTCACTTCTCCCATCACAGCTATAGGCGTCTCGCCGGTGGCCAGGGCAACACGGTGCTCCACCAGGTAGAACATGTACTCGTCATAGAGCAGGCGGATCAGGTGGAAGGAACCAAAGCTGGCGGCACTACGCAGGGTCAGATCCCTGATCACCATGGAGCTGGAGGGAGGGAGGGAGGGAGGGAGAGAGTGAAGGAAGATAAAGGCCCAGGGGGGTCAGCAGACAGGTACGATGAGGTAAGTTAAGGGGAAAGGGGGGGGGGGGGGGGGGGGGGGGGGGGGGTTGGTGTGGGTTGGTGTGGGAGGAGAAACACACAAACACAGATGGCACATTTAGGAGGTGGAATTGCTAATAGTCTCACCACTTAATTTCAGGTAAAAACCTTATAGTTTACAGACTACAGGTTATATTTCTGACAGGTCTAGCAACAAGCATTAAGCATTTATAAACTGAGGAAGATGCCCCAAGTATTAGCCTCAATTGAATTATCTGTTAAATGTTATGGGTGCAACGTTCTATTTGTAGTTGTACATTAGGACTGCAACTAAGGATTATTTTCACAGTGGATTAATTGCAGTATTCTAATAGTGCACACAGGGATCAGGACTCTGTGCAGCGTGAGGGAGAGTGGGGATCTCAGGGCTCTGTGCGGGCAGTGTGAGGGAGAGTGTGGATCTCAGGGCTCTGTGCGGGCAGTGTGAGGGAGAGCGGGGATGTGGGCCTCACCTGTAGAAGGACCATTTGAGCAGGAACTGGCGGGCGGCGCGGGGGAAGCTGGGGCTACCCTCGTGGGGCTTCAGCACCTGGTTGACCACGTTGTCCAGCCAGGCGGCCCACTGGTCCAGGGAGCTTTGCTGCTGCAGCGTCACCTTGAAGTCCTGCTCCAGCCGCTGCACCATGCTCTCGTCACACTGGCACACCCACGACGCCTGCTCCTGTGGACACACACACACACTGGGTCAGGCACTGTGATGCTCTCACACACGCACGCACAGGGTTAGGCACTGCTAGGCCCGCACACACAAGGTTAGGCACTGCTATACACAGACACACACACACACACACTTTACAGCTCATTTGAACTGGGAAGACACACCCTACAGTTTCAGGGTGTGACACACATGCGCACACGCACTCAAACAAAGAGGGATTCAGTGGTTGTCAAGCATCACACAGGGAAAGCCCTTGTTTTAAAGGTGAGAACGGTTTCTGCTTGAGAATACACACACTGAATACACATTTTACTGGCAAGCTCAGTTCCATCAGAAGCATCCCTTCAATTTGTTAATAAAAAAAACCCTGAATGTATGAATTAAAAGCTGCTGTTGGCTCAGAGGGTCCAATGGGAACAGCTGATGCTCATGCTGACAAGGTAGGTGTGGAGGATGGTGTGTGTGTGTGTGTGTGTGAGATGAGGGCTGAGAGTGGCGCAGCGTACCTGCACGTTAGCCAAGTCCACACAGTTGAGATCGGACAGCATCTGGTGCGTGTGTGTGAGTGTATGGAGGGTCGAGAGTGGCGCGGCATACCTGCACGTTAGCGAAGTCCACGCGGTTGAGGTCGGACAGCATCTGGTTGATCTGGGAGGTGTTCTGCAGCACGGCGCGCGCCGCCTGCGCCAGGTGGTTCAAAGAGGTGTACCTGCGCAGCGTCTGTGCAAACGCAGACACCACTGCCACCTGTGGGTCGGAGGACAGAAGCACCACAGCTGAATGCAAACGCTCAGTGCAACACCTGGGTCATACTTTCACTCTCACAACACAGCTGCCACCCAATAACATTCACAGCAGTTAATACATGAAACTTGACCCTGTAATGTTTAGCAGTGTTATATTAATAACCATGCAATATAATGTTTGGAAGACCAAGTAAACAAGGAAGGTATCAATCATACATCAAATCAACTGCTTTTCAACAGTATGTTGTGTATTTCAGTGGATACACCATGTTTCTTGAACCATGAAACTATGAAATGTACATATTGACGTTGTTGACGTGTGCACGGTCTCCTCTTATTTTTATATAAATGAAACTGAAATAAAAACATATTGACGTTGTTACCTTAGTGCGCACGGTCTCCTGGGGGAAGTCACACATGGCAGACGTCAGCCAACTCTCCAGGCTCTTGGCAAAGTTACGGATGGCCTGGGTCAGCGTGCCTGGGGACAGCACAACAACAACAACATCAGGGCCCACTCAACGTCACAAACAACAATGACATCAGGGCCCACTCAACGTCACAAACAACAACATCAGGGCCCACTCAATGTCACAAACACTTTAAATGTTCACTGTTCAACGTCTTGATTACGAGGGAATATATACAGGGTGTACGGTGTTGGACATCCTACGCTAAAGTGTGTTTGAAATGTGCTTGAATGTGCCCTCATACACCCAACCCAGCAATTAAAGCTTTCTGAGATATTCCTGTTTTAAGAGGAGTACTTGGCCACTACATATCAGGGATGCTGAGAAAGGGTCCAATGACCTGGGTCCATTAAAGTATTTTTAGAGTGCGTCTTTAATGAGAGGGCTCTTTTTGTCTTAGTATGCAACACAATACAGCCCCTGGACACTACAGGACTGTGGCCAGTAGCCAGACCAGTGGATTCCCTGCCTCTGCTGAATGACTGAAGCTAAGCAAGTGTGGGCTTGTTTAGTAAGTGGATGGGAGACCTCCTAGGAAAGCGAAGTTGCTGCTGAAAGTGGTGTTGGTGGGCCAGTAGGGGGCAGTCTACCCTCTGGTCACAGAGCAAACACAATGCCGTCCTTCGGATGAGACGTTAAACCGAGATCCTGACTCACTGTGGTCACTAAAGACCCCATGGCACCCACCGCAAAGAGTAGGGGGTGTCCTGGCCACCTAATTGTGTGTGTGCGTGCGTGCGTGCGTGTCTCACAGGACACTGTGCAATGCTCCAGGTGTCCAGAAATAACGGGGGGTGGGTGGGCTTCATTAGCCAAGTGTGTGTGTGTGTGTGTGTCACAGGTGCTCCAGGTGGTGTTGCATGGCGACTCACTGGGCACAGGTCTCAGGACGTCTGGGATGAGGATCTCCACCAGGGCCTGGTACAGGATGTGGTCACAGCTGCGCATCCACTGCTTCACAGGCTCATACTTGCACAGCGCCACCAGCGTCTCATGCGGAATCACGTTCTCCATGTCCTCGTCGCTACGCAACAGACAAACACACACCTCCAGTGAGAATCCGCACTTAAGGGCCGTTCTCACCAAAAAACATAACTATAAAAAAAATATTGTTCTCGTTAATATGAATGACGACGTTCACACACATGAACGATGTCATTGGGGATCACTTTCAGAACAATAAAAAAGCTGACAGCCAATCAACATTCATTAACACCAAGGAGAGACTTAGCTTAATGTTTGGTCAGTGTGGACGCTTTTATAGTTATGGCTATAGTAATCATTCCTGGTGTGATCGGCCCTTTATGCTAATCTATGGGATTGGGCAGCAGGGCGATATCACTGGATCTAAACAAATCAATCTAACCATAGTAATCACCATTAGCGGTGGCTTTCTTAACGTTTCTAAGACGTTTATTTTTTTTTACACTGTAGGAATCACATACTACAACATCATCATACCAACACGATCAAATTCGTGACTACAGAGTTTTATTTTAGCATGGGTTTCCTCCGTAAAAGAGACCTGCATGTAACTTCACAGCATGCTGTTAAAATCCTTAAATTCACGGACGTGTTTTGGCTTTATTTTTTTGGCAAAAAACGTCACTCTTAACAGCCGCCAGTCTTTGAGAAGACGAGAAATATCCACTGGAATTTTGTTTCTTTCTATTACACCTGCCAGGGAATCCGTGTTGTGTGGCTAAACTGCTGCCTAGTTTAAATGGCTATATTTATTTTTATTAGCTAGAAATGATGCCACATGTCTACATTCAATGCTATTTAAGCCACTTCGAAAGTTCGTTTAGATCCAGTGATTCTGCCGCCAAGGAAACGCAACGTCACACTTCGGTACTCTATTACCTAATCACAAAGGCTGCCATTACTCGTGACAGACAGTGAAGCCCACCAATCAGGAGTGCTGTGCTATGCTATGCTAATCTGGGTTATGATTGGATCGATCACTCATGAACACATCCCTTGAGAAGAAGCCCTCTCTGATAAGAGACCCTGTGGGAGTTTGGTCTCCTCATGTGCTGGGGGGAACTGACCTGTTAGTGATTGTAGTGGATCCGTCACTAGATGGCGCACTTGAACACCAGAAGGACTGCCAGAGCTTCTCAATGTAGTGGAACTGCAGGTTCATCACAACATCCAGTGTTGCCTAAGACACACACATACACACATTAGGAACTCTTGTGTGACACTCCAGTCTTAAGTGACTCGTGCTTGCGTTTCTCCCCCCCCAGGCAGTGGGGTTGTTCCCGGGCCGTCACACACACTCCGAGCTCTGCTGCTCTTGCACACAGAGGGGTATTAGGCAAGAGTTTCCTCTCTCACTCTGTGTGTAAATGAGCTCAAGCTGACGGGAGGCTCTCCACCACTTCCTCATAGCTGCTGCGCAACATTAAACATCTCCTCTCCCTCTCTTCTCTCTCTCCCTCTCCTCTCCCTCTCTTCTCTCCTCCTCTCTCTCTCCTCTCCCCCTCTTCTCTCTCCCTCTCCTCTCCTCTCCCCCTCTTTTCTCTCTCTTTCTCCCTCTCCAGCAGCAGCCTGAGCCAACACACACAGAGTGGGCCACAGCGCGCGCAACAGCCTGTCATCCCGCGCACAGGGAACCTGTGATTCATTCACTCCCAATAAATCATTAACTCATGGGGGAATTATTCCCGTGCCCCGCGCTAACGCTAAACACAAACACCCCTCCTCCACCCCGCACAACTACACATTATGATGCAGAGCTTATTTTTTTTATTTATTTATCCTTTATTTGACCAGGTGATGTCCCATTGAGATGTTCAAATCTCTTTTACAAGGGAGCCCTGGGGCAACTTATGGGCAGATTATCTCTTCACATGCGGCCTATTACTGAGGACTAAGGTAAGGGCAAGTTGCTGGAAAGTGGAGAAGAGGTTCAGCAAATATTCTTGGCATAGCTGAACTCCACCCTTCACCCACACACTTCCGTTGAAACATATCACACTTATGCAAAGACAGATGGGGTCATCTCACATATACCCATTAGAAATGTACCGCAAAATACCCATGAACAAACAAATGGCTTAAGAATGACTTTAAAGCTATAAAACACAGTGTGCATTGTGTGAACACATAGTTGTGAATTGTGCACTTTTGAGTGGTCTGATTGGATTTGGTCAAAATGGCTGAGGGTTAGCCGCTCAAGATTTGTTTTGGTGGTTACTATTATGAAAAAAATACATTTTCAAGAAATGTCCCAAATGCCAAAGTAATCACTTGTGGATTAAAAAAACACAAAACATACCAAGAGGAGAGCATGAAGGAGCTCTGAGACTTCATTCTTTTCCCCCCCTCTGCCCACACACACTGTGAGAGAGTGTGTGTGTGTGTGAAAGAGACAGAGAGACTCAGAGAGAGAGAGTGAGGGGGGGGAGGGCCGAAATGTTTCAATGTGTTTTGTCTATTATGCATGTCTGTGGCCCACTGTCTCCATATGCGTATGATTCACGGCATGCCCAAAGATCCTCTCCTGGCAGCGCACGCAGCCTTGTATCCAGTTACAGTGCTGTATAGGCTTTCCCTTCAATCACATGATATGTTTTCTGCTTCCTCGCCAGGGATTGCCATGGCAACCTTGTTTACCGTTGCCCAGGGCAACGGCTCAAAACACAGGCCTCCAAAACAAAAAGGGAAGGGGGAAAAAAAATTCCCCAGCCCGGACAAACAGGGAGCAGTTCTACCTTCAGAGCGCTTCACCACGGAAGGGAAGAGAAAGCCTGGGTGTCTCCAGCTGGGGAATCTTAAAAAAGTGTGTTTCCACGTCGCCCCTTCCACAACAGCCTTCACTCAGGTCACTGTCTGTGTGTGTGTGTGTGTGTGTGTGTGTGTGTGTGTGTGTGTGTGTGTGTGTGTGCGTGTGCGTGTGCGTGTGCGTGTGCGTGTGCGTGTGCGTGTGTGTGCGTGTGCGTGTGCGTGGCAACCATGCACAGGCATGCACTTGCATTCTTTTTATTTCTTTACTTTTCCAAAGCTCTTCCTCCCACAACCTCCTCCAGAGTTTCACACAGCTTAAACAGCTCTAGAGTTCATTAAAAAACATCCCCACAAACATACCCTCACACACACACACAGCCCCCTGTCCAGTCCGAGATAGCACAGGCAGTGGGTCCAGATAAGAGGCAGAAGAGGAGGAGCCGCGGGGACAAAAAGATGATGATGTCCCACAGTCAGCTACGAGCTTAATAGCTACGTCTTCATAACCAGGGGATGAAGGGGGATGGGGGGGGGCAAAGGGAGGGTGACGAGGGGTGGGGAGGGTGGGCAATATATAATATGACAACCCCCCCCCTACACACACACACACACACACACACACAGCTAATGAAGCACTCTCTCCCCCCAGCCCTCTCAGGGGGGCTACAGCAGGCTATTTCGGACTGCTATCAGTGCAGTGGCCCCTCTGCTAAAGGCAGCCCTGAGTCTGGCCCACTTCTGATCACTTCTGATCAGCTGGAACTGAACTGAAGTGTTCAGAAAGCACAACAAAGACAGGAAAAAAGCCCTCCCCCAAACAACCCCCCTGGAGGAGAGGAGAAGAGGACGGAGGAGACGGAGGAGAAGAAGGGGAGGAGAAGACGGAGGAGAAGAAGGGGAGGAGAGGAGAGGGAGACGGAGGAGAAGAAGGGGAGGAGAGGAGAAGAGACGAAGGAGAAGGGGAGAAGTAGAGGAGAAGAGAAGGAGATGGAAGAGAAGAGGAGGAGAAGAAGAAGGGGAGGAGTAGAGGAGAAGAGGAGGAGGAGAGGAAGAGGGGGAAGAGGAGGAACAATGAAAGAAAGTCTGATTACCTTTATGCATTAAGCAGCTAAGCAACCAATTAAAATGAGATGTACACAGTTGAGAGAACAAAACCTTCGTGAACTTCAGTTCCCACGTAACATTTGTTCCGTTTAGTGTTTGCAATAACAAGGACGAGATGTCTAGTAAGTATTTGCAGTTATTCAGTACTTGTTCATGGTCTCAAGCACAGCAGCCCCCATCAGTCTTGTGTGGATGCAAAGTGCAAGTGTGGTTTTGGAGCCGTGCGTGTGTGTGTGTGTGTGTGTGTGCGCCTGTGAGCGTAGGGCGCGCGTGTGTGTGTGTGTGTGTGGCTGGTTGGTTAACTACCTCGCAGTGGTCCCTGTAGAGGGTCTGCAGCTTCTTGATGTCGGCCATGTTGATGCGCTCAGGCAGGGGCACGGGGCCCAGGTCCAGAGGAGGGAAGGGAGGGAGAGCATGCGACACGTCTGCAACAACAACAACAACAACAACAACAACAATGTTAACAACGTCGTCAGTACTGAAACTAAAACTCTTTGAACTCTTTGCAAAGACAGAGTTGGCTGTTGGGAGAGCGTGACCCACTGCAGTGCCCCGATAAGGCTTAGGCCAACACCCCTCCTGTTAGAGAGACTCCGTGAGGGAGGGATGGATGGCTGTTGGGAGGAACAGGGGAAGCCATTGGGGGTAGAGTGCAGCACTGTGTCGGCAGGTGTGCGGTGGTGTGCTGTCCTGCTGTGTGCCGTGGTGTGGTGTGTGGCAGTGTGTGCTGCAGTCTGGTGAGGTATGGTGTTGGGTGGTCTGCAGTAGCGTGGTGTGGTGTGGGGCGGTGTGTGGTGTGGGGTGGTGTGGGGTGGTAGGCTGTGTGGGGTGGTGTGGGGTGGTAGGCTGTGTGGTGTGGTGTGGTGTGGTAGGCTGTGTGGTGTGGTGTGGTAGGCTGTGTGGTGTGGTGTGGTGTGGGGCGGTAGGCTGTGTGGGGTGGTGTGGTGTGGTGCGGTAGGCTGTGTGCTAACCAAGTGTTATTGATCTTATATTAAGATTAAAAAATCTATTTGGTATTGTTTTAAGTATGAAAAGACTTACCTAGCGTCCTCTCAAAAGATCATTTAGACTTAATTTAAGAAGACTTTAACTTATTTTAAGGAGTCTGATCAAGACAAATTTGCTCAACGCACTGGCAGACAAATTTGCTTGTTTTTAGGACAAATTTGCTTAACGCACTGGCAGACAAATTGGCTTGTTTTCAAGATGAGATGTCTTTAAATAAATGAATTATTTTTTAAATTAAGTCATGTACTGCTGGTAGTGTGGGGGTGGGTGTGGTGTGGTGTGGTGTAGTGTGCTTACCGATGTACTGCTGGTGGGGGGGGGGGGGCTGTGCTTACCGATGTACTGCTGGTGGTGTGGGGGTGGGTGTGGTGTGGTGTGGTGTAGTGTGGTTACCGATGTACTGCTGGCGGGGTGTGGTTACCGATGTACTGCTGGTGGTGTGGGTGTGCTTACCGATGTACTGCTGGTGGTGTAGTGTGGTGGTGTGGGTGTAGTGTGGGGGTGTGGGTGTGCTTACCGATGTACTGCTGGTGGTGTAGTGTGGTGGTGTGGGTGTAGTGTGGGGGTGTGGGTGTGCTTACCGATGTACTGCTGGTGGTGTAGTGTGGTGGTGTGGGTGTAGTGTGGGGGTGTGGGTGTGCTTACCGATGTACTGCTGGTGGTGTAGTGTGGTGGTGTGGGTGTAGTGTGGGGGTGTGGGTGTGCTTACCGATGTACTGCTGGTGGTGTAGTGTGGTGGTGTGGGTGTAGTGTGGGGGTGTGGGTGTGCTTACCGATGTACTGCTGGTGGTGTAGTGTGGTGGTGTGGGTGTAGTGTGGGGGTGTGGGTGTGTAGTGTGGGGGTGCTTACCGATGTACTGCTGGTGGTGTAGTGTGGGGGTGTGGGTGTGCTTACCGATGTACTGCTGGTGGTGCTGGCTCTGGGCGGCCACGGACTGCTCAGGGGTGCTGGAGGCATTATTGGAGCCGCCGGACAAACCGTAACCCACGCTGTCCACCTTCTGCAGTGGCTTAAACCTGGCACACACACACACACACACACACAGACACACACAGACACAGACACACACACACACACACACACGCACACACACACGCACACACACACGCACACACACACAGACACACACAGACACAGACACACACACGCACACACACACGCACACACACACTATCGTAAAAGCACCCATTTCTGCCCCTTTCGTTACAAAATTCTAAAACAAAGATTGTAGAGTGTAACACTTCAAAATAACATTTGATAAATTAACCTTACATTTTTCAGTAGCCAAAGGTATGTAGATTTGAACAAAATTGGGTTTGATTCTTAACGGGAGCATTTACTGCCTTAAACATCCGATTTTGTTCACCGTGCTCGGAGTTTGGTGCTGGGCTGGTGGGTGCCCCATTTCCACTCGGCACATCAATGGTTAGGCCGAGAATTCTCGTCGCAAAATCAAAATTTCACTGGAGATCCAAGCGGATTTGTACACACAGTCTTACAACACTGTTTACAGCTCTTCGAGTCACGGTAAAATGGAATTTTTGGTACATAGCTAATCTAGATACACTTATGGGGTGGGTGCTTGCGTTTCTTTAGGAATCAGCCGCCTTGGTTTGTATTGAAATGAAAGCATTAAGTGACACATACACGTAAAAGGGCAGAAATAGGTGACGTTCCGATATATGCCTAAAACGACAAGGGCAAGGCCAATCACTGCAGGACCCATCAGGACACATGCAGTCACTGTCAATCAGTGTGAGAGCAAGCGAGCAAGCGAGCGTGTGAAAGAGGGGCTCACCTCTGTTTCTGGTGCACAGGCTGCTGCCTCATGGCCATGTACTGCGAGTCCTCCTGCAGCCGGTTGAGAGGGGAGTCCGGCTTTATCCGGATGCCGTAATAGTGGTACTTTGAGTTACCCCTGCAGGGAGGACAGAACGGAACGGGACAGAACGGAACGGAACAGAGCAGAACGTGAGTTACTCATGACACACACACACACACACACACACACACACAGAGCTCACCAACACTAAACAATAACACAGACACAAACTGGTTTCAATTAACCATCAAGTAGGAGTAAAATAAATCATAGCTATGTAAATTATTTTTTGAAATAAGACCCTCTGCTCTTTAATGTCATATCAGTGCTAATAAGGGAACCATCACTTTCCACTGCACACAGACAGCAGTTTGAATTAGGATGGATGTGGATCAGGCCTGGCTCTGGGCCAAGCTCAGTCTCTGTGTGCGTTAGGCAGAGAAGGCCTTGTTGTGTGTGTGTGTTAAGCAGCTGAGGCCTGGTTGGCTGGTTGTGTGTGTGGTGGCAGCGCTGAGCCTGATTGTGTATGTTAAGCAGCCTGGTTGGCCAGTTGTGTGTGTGTGTGGTGGCGCTGAGGCCTGGTTGTGTGTGTGTTAAGCAGCTGAGGGCTGGTTGTGTGTGTGTGTGTGTGTGTGTGTGTGTGTGTGTGTGTGTGTTGGCGCTGAGGCCTGGTTGTGTGTGCGTGTGTGTTTGGCGGCGTCTGACCTGGTGCCGAGGCGTCTGGTGCGGAGCCCCATGAAGACGGAGCGGATGAGCTTGCCGAAGGAGGCGGCGTTGACGGGGTCCAGCTTCTGCTCCTGGCAGTGGCGCAGGTAGTGGTTGTAGAGCGAGCAGCGCGCCAGGCTCACCCCCTCAGCAGTCTCATAGTTATCCAGCAGCCACTGCAGCTGAGGGAGGAACACACACACACAGGAACAGTCAACACAGGACGGACACACACACACACACAGAGGAACAGTCAACACAGGACACACACACGCTCACAGGAACAGTCAACACAGGACACACACACGCTCACAGGAACAGTCAACACAGGACACACACACACAGTCAACACAGGACACACACACACAGTCAACACAGGACAAATACATACACACTCACAGGAACAGTCAACACAGGACACACACACACAGTCAACACAGGACAAATACATACACACTCACAGGAACAGTCAACACAGGACACACACACACAGTCAACACAGGACAAATACATACACACTCACAGGAACAGTCAACACAGGACACACACACACAGTCAACACAGGACACACACACACACACACACAGTCAACACAGGACACACACACACACAGTCAACACAGGACACACACACACACACACAGTCAACACAGGACACGCACACACACAGAGGAGCAGTCAACACAGGACGGACACACACAAGCAGTCAACACAGGGCGGACACACACAAACAGTTAACACAGGACACACACACACATAAAGGAACAGTCCCAACACAGGACGACAGGAACGGTCACAACAGGATACGCAGGACGACACACTTACACACAATGTTCTCTCTGCCTCACATCACTGTCTACAGTATCCACACGCTCATCACTCTTGGTCAAACCATCTATATTTTTATACCTCACAGAGACAAACACCAAATACAAGGAACTTTTGCAACAACACTACCATCAGTTTCAAGATTAAGTCTCAAGTGTTAAGCACAGTTCAGAATTATGGAATGTTTTTTGTGACAAAATTAAATAAATAAATGAAATATGAAATCAATAAATAAAATACGAAATAAATAATTAAAAGTTGAAATAAATAAAAGATTAGATAAATAAATATAAAGTTAAATAAATAAATAAAATGTGAATGTAAAAACCATATATACATTGACATTTACATTCCATATGCACGGTCATGAAATAAATAAATAAATACGTCAGTCACCCATCAAGGCGGGACCTAGCCACTGATTGCTGCCTGAAATAACACGAAGTGATCCAGCTCTGAGTCAGACTGGACTGGCTTGCTTCCTGTGAACCACACTGGACTAAGGACATAACTCAGACTTGTATCATAACTCACGAAACATACAACAACAAGGATTTCATTCTAAATTCATACTTTTGAGAAGATATCAAGCGTGAAAGCGTTCGGTCATTTGATGGGTCTGTTTGCTGTACCTGAGGGTTGATAGACATGCTATGTGCGCATCTAGAGCTAGCGCTAACAGTTAGCACAAGCGTTAGCTAGTTATCGACATCTACAGAAAGCGAACTTCTATCTATGGCAAACGACTTTGCTATTGCTTCTATTAATAGTAGGGTGCCCAGACGTCCCAGTTAACTTCACTTGAGCTGAATTCACCTCATTTGTTATATGATACATAAACAATAAAGCTTGAGATGCCCATGCCGTGAACTCTTATTATGTGAGTGTCAGTGCCAGCTTGCTACATTGCCCAAGCAGTGTCCACAACTTTCCAGAGACTTTTTAGTTCTCAATATGAGGGTATAACTCAGCAGCCGACAAGGATTTTTGACAGCACTAGATGCTATGCTTTTAGGTCCTGATAACTCACAGCCAAGAGTTAGCAACATAGAACACACAATCTTTCTGAATGAAAATGCCTAGGTTACGGCTTTTAGCAGTAGCACTAGCTTTTAGCTTCTGATCAGCCAGTCATGCTCACAAAGTTTGATTCTTTTTTTTCAGGCAGCAACCAATCAGCGGCTAGGTCCCGCCTTGATGGGTGACTGAAGTATTTATTTCATGGCACATTGCAAGACCGTGCATATGGAATGTAAATGTCAATCTCAATGGTTTTTACATTTAATATTTTATTTATTTATGTATTTAACTTTTTTTTATTTATGTAACTATTTATATAATATATTGATTTCATTTCATTTATTTATTTAAATTTTGGCACAAAAAAAACATTCCATATAGAATAACCTGAACTAGCTGTGCTATTCATCTCACAAGTAGAGCTGTGCTATTCATCTCACAAGTAGAGCTGTGTTATTAATCACAAGTAGAGCTGTGTTATTCATCTCAAGTAGAGCTGTGCTATTCATCTCACAAGTAGAGCTGTGTTATTCATCTCAAGTAGAGCTGTGCTATTCATCTCACAAGTAGAGTTGTGTTATTCATCCAAAGTAGAGCTGTGTTATACATGTCACAAGTAGAGCTGTGTTATTCATCTCAAGTAGAGCTGTGCTATTCATCTCACAAGTAGAGTTGTGTTATTCATCCAAAGTAGAGCTGTGTTATACATGTCACAAGTAGAGCTGTGTTATTCATCTCAAGTAGAGCTGTGCTATTCATCTCACAAGTAGAGTTGTGTTATTCATCTCACAAGTAGAGCTGTGTTATACATGTCACAAGTAGAGCTGTGTTATTCATCACAAGTAGAGCTGTGTTATTCATGTCACAAGTAGAGCTGTGTTATTCATGTCACAAGTAGAGCTGTGTTATTCATGTCACAAGTAGAGCTGTGTTATTCATGTCACAAGTAGAGCTGTGTTATTCATGTCACAAGTAGAGCTGTGTTATTCATGTCACAAGTAGAGCTGTGTTATTCATGTCACAAGTAGAGCTGTGTTATTCGTCACAAGTAGAGCTGTGCTATTCATCTCACAAGTAGAGCTGTTATTCATCTCACAAGAAGAGCTGTTATTCATCTCACAAGAAGAGCTGTGTTGGTTATTCATCTCAAGTAGAGCTGTGTTGGTTATTCATCTCACAAGTAGAGCTGTGCTATTCATCTCAAGTAGAGCTGTGCTATTCATCTCAAGTAGAGCTGTGCTATTCATCTCAAGTAGAGCTGTGCTATTCATCTCAAGTAGAGCTGTGCTATTCATCTCAAGTAGAGCTGTGCTATTCATCTCAAGTAGAGCTGTGTTGATGATTCCTCTCAAGTAGAGCTGTGTTGATGATTCCTCTCAAGTAGAGCTGTGTTATTCATCTCAAGTAGAGCTGTGCTATTCATCTCACAAGTAGAGTTGTGTTATTCATCCAAAGTAGAGCTGTGTTATACATGTCACAAGTAGAGCTGTGTTATTCATCTCAAGTAGAGCTGTGCTATTCATCTCACAAGTAGAGTTGTGTTATTCATCCAAAGTAGAGCTGTGTTATACATGTCACAAGTAGAGCTGTGTTATTCATCACAAGTAGAGCTGTGTTATTCATGTCACAAGTAGAGCTGTGTTATTCATCACAAGTAGAGCTGTGTTATTCATGTCACAAGTAGAGCTGTGTTATTCATGTCACAAGTAGAGCTGTGTTATTCATGTCACAAGTAGAGCTGTGTTATTCATGTCACAAGTAGAGCTGTGTTATTCATGTCACAAGTAGAGCTGTGTTATTCATGTCACAAGTAGAGCTGTGCTATTCATCTCACAAGTAGAGCTGTTATTCATCTCACAAGAAGAGCTGTGTTGGTTATTCATCTCAAGTAGAGCTGTGTTGGTTATTCATCTCACAAGTAGAGCTGTGTTGGTGATTCATCTAAAGTAGAGCTGTGCTATTCATCTCAAGTAGAGCTGTGCTATTCATCTCAAGTAGAGCTGTGTTGATGATTCCTCTCAAGTAGAGCTGTGTTGATGATTCCTCTCAAGTAGAGCTGTGTTGATGATTCCTCTCAAGTAGAGCTGTGTTGATGATTCCTCTCAAGTAGAGCTGTGTTGATGATTCCTCTCAAGTAGAGCTGTGTTGATGATTCCTCTCAAGTAGAGCTGTGTTGGTTATTCATCTCAAGTAGAGCTGTGCTATTCATCTCAAGTAGAGCTGTGCTATTCATCTCAAGTAGAGCTGTGCTATTCATCTCACAAGTAGAGCTGTGTTATTCGTCACAAGTAGAGCTGTGTTATTCGTCACAAGTAGAGCTGTGCTATTCATCTCACAAGTAGAGCTGTGTTATTCATGTCACAAGTAGAGCTGTGTTATTCGTCACAAGTAGAGCTGTGCTATTCATCTCACAAGTAGAGCTGTTATTCATCTCACAAGAAGAGCTGTGTTGGTTATTCATCTCAAGTAGAGCTGTGTTGGTTATTCATCTCACAAGTAGAGCTGTGTTGGTGATTCATCTAAAGTAGAGCTGTGCTATTCATCTCAAGTAGAGCTGTGCTATTCATCTCAAGTAGAGCTGTGTTGATGATTCCTCTCAAGTAGAGCTGTGTTGATGATTCCTCTCAAGTAGAGCTGTGTTGATGATTCCTCTCAAGTAGAGCTGTGTTGGTTATTCATCTCAAGTAGAGCTGTGTTATTCATGCAGAACTGCTGGCCACAAGGACAGCAGGATGGAGACACACAGAGAGGAACAAAGGAGGCCTACGGCTGGAGGAACCATCTCTGGTCACACACACACACACACCTTAGCTGCTGACCACAGAACAGATCTGGGACATTTGCTTTCCAGGCACTATAGCAAACGCGTGCACACACACACATAGAGCGTTAGTGTCAGACAGGGAGAGGTGGCTGATTGCAGGCAGGCAGGCAGGGTGTGTGTGTGTGTGTAAACACGCTCAGCGGTGTGTCAGCATGCATGCACTGTGTCAGAATGACGGGACTGGGAGCAACAGGCTAAGAGCTGTAAACAGCCCTGAAGGAAACACCAGGGGCTTAGCAGAGAGCGAGCGAGCGAGCGAGAGAGAGAGAGAAATGTCTCACCTCTGCCCCACCACCGTGACTAAAGTTAGGGCCGAGCGGGCTATCCCAGCATTCTTATAGAGAAGCTATCCCAGCATTCTTACACCATGTCCTAACCGGACGCGATGCGAGCGAACATTAGCGATAAAATCCGTTAATTCCATCGTTTTCAATTGGAGTGCCCTGACTGCAAGCGACGCGAGCGTCGTTTTGAGAGAACTTTTGTCGGACGCCACGTGTCTATTTCCTTTCTGTCGCTCGCGGTGCTCTGCTATTTTGAATGAGAAACATGACGCAATAGAGGGGCCTATTTAACAGATTCAGTGTAGACAGTCGCTCACTCGGATCCTGTTAGGACATGGTGTTACAGAGAACATATCCCAACATTCTTATAGAGAAGCTATCCCAACATTCTTATAGAGAAGCTATCCCAACATTCTGTCCCAGTCTCCCCACATTGCTACACAGTAGAGGACACAGGCCTGCTCCTTCAGGGGGGGATTGCGTCTCCTTTGGCTTTATGGGACTGACCCCTAGTCACTAGGGAGTGACCTATACTCATTAACATCAAGACCATTAAGTCTCTCCAGTCACGTCCTGTAAAATGTACCGTAGTTCTTTTACTTGACAGTTCAATAGTTCAATCTGCTCTGGTTGTTACGGTCAGGTCCACAACCTCCAAAGGGAAGCCCTGAGGAACAGCCCTGAGGAAGGAAGGCACCCACTGGCCTTCTGATCTTACAGGGGTGTGTGCTCTCTAAAACGCCTGCTATTGCTGGCAGACTAATCTTACAGGCTCATCTTATGTGCTCTCTAAAATGCCTGCTATTGCTGAGGGGGAGAGCAGAGCTGGAAACCGCTGTGTGTCGTTTGAGCATTAAGGAGCACAGACAGACAGACAGGTAGACAGAGACAGGTAGACAGACAGACAGACAGACAGCCACAGGCAGGAAGCAGACAGACAGACGGATAGCAGTAGCAGTAGCAGCATGCCCCCTCTTCTGTGGCGGCCGTTTCCGCTGGGCCAAAAGGAAGGCAGGTTCCTGTGTGACTTACATGGCTGTTGAGCAGGCTGCTTTTGTGAGTGGCAATCCCTTCGGACTTTTGGAGGTTTTCAATCGCCATTTCAAGCTGAAGGAGAGAAACATAAGCATGCAGAGGAAACACAGGGGAGGGAGGGAGAGAGAGAGAGAGAGAGAGAGAGAGAGAGAGAGAGAGAGAGAGAGAGAGAGAGAGAGAGAGAGAGAGAGAGAGAGAGAGAGAGAGAGAGAGAGAGAGAGAGAGAGAGAGAAAAAGGAGGGGAAAGAAGAGGGGAGGGACGACAGATAGTTTGAAGGGCAGGGGGAAGACAACAGAAAGGAAATCAGACGGTTAGCGGGCAGCCAGATTATAGCATTTCCATCACACTGGGTGAGCGTGGCAGCCAAACTCATCACAGCTGGACCAAACACATGCAAACGGGCCAGTGGGTGAAGGTCCTGCCCACAGCCTCTGCCTGACCCACACCTGCTGGGGACCAGGACACCACTGAGGTCACCCAGGGATGGAGTCCACCACGCAAAACATCTCCAGGAAGCATCTTAACATGCCGCCCACAAAGCACTCTTTCACATTCGCCACCATCTTAGGAAACACCCAGGAAAATGATAAACCATGTTCTTTAACGGGAAAATGATCAACCATGTTCTTTAACGGGAAAATGATCAAGCATGTTCTCAATGGGAAAATGATTGGCGTGTTGTTCAACTGTGGCTGTGTGCTAGGACACAGGACACAGCCTGAGGACAGAGGGGGTCAAATCTCACTGGGTATTCAGAAGAAAAATAAAAGACTGAAGACAATGGTCAGGCAAAAAGGCTCGCTGTAAAAAGTAGTGGTGCCCCGGTGTCCAAGCTTGAGAAGCAGGGGACAGTAAGAGAAGAAAAGAGAAGAGGGCCCGAGTCCAAGCCTTTCCGCAGGCTCTCACAGGGTGCTGAGCCTTCCATGCTAATGAAGGCCACCGGCTACTTGATTATGCAGAGCACTCACAGAGCAAGTTCACTCGTCCAGTCCTCACGCCACCACTTTATCTACTCCCCGTCTTGGGCTTCTCAACAAACACACACACACACACACAAAGGAGTTGAAGTTGGTCTTCTGAGCTATACATTTCCACTATCGCGTGTGTGTGTGTGTGTGTGTGTGTGTGTGTGTGTGTGTGTGTGTGTGATGGCTAAGCCGGAGGATGATGTGGGTGTCCTGAGACAATGCAACCGATTTACACGTGTTGGTATATCTTGTCTAAACAGTCTACATGCAATAGGTGAGTGTGTTTCGAAGCAGCTCTCTATGAACATGTGCGCGCCTGCATGTATGCGTGTGTGCATGTATATAAGTATATATACTCTTTTGATCCCGTGAGGGAAATTTGTTCTCAGCACAAAGTGAACAGTGAGATGAAGCACACACTAATCCCGGCGCAGTGAGCTGCCTGCTACAACAGCGGCGCTCGGGGAGCAGTGAGGGGTTAGGTGCCTTGCTCAAGGGCACTTCAGCCGTTCCTACTGGTCGGGGCTCGAACCAGCAACCCTCCGGTTACAAGTCCAGAGTGCTAACCAGTGGGCCACGGCAACCCTCCGGTTACAAGTCCAGAGTGCTAACCAGTGGGCCACGGCAACCCTCCGGTTACAAGTCCAGAGTGCTAACCAGTGGGCCACGGCTGCCCCATGTGTGTGCGTATCTGCGCGTGTGTGTGTGTGTGTGCGTGCGTGTGTGTGCGTGTGTGTGTGTACCATAGCGAAGGAGGAGCGTGAGGTGGGTGTGTTGTGCTGGCTGGCGTGTGCGCGTGCGCGTGTGTGTGTGTGTGTGTGTGTGTGTGTGCGCGTACCATAGCAGAGGAGGAGCGTGAGGTGGGCGTGTTGTGGTGGCGTCCTCCCTCCATGCTGCTGCCGTGGATGAGGTAGGCGCTGCCGCTGGAGATGATCTGGCTGCCGCCCACGTCCATGGCGATGCCCACCATGCTGTGCGGGTGCACGCCGCTGGCCGACGACACCACCGTGGTGACCTGGGCGCCGCCTGCCTGGGAGTCGAAGTAGGCACCGCCGCTGCCCTGGCCGTACAGCTGAGCCTCATGGTTGTAGGAGTAGGCCGTCCGGCTGGGGGAGGGACATCAGTGAGTGGACAGAGCACAGACAGCCTTCCTACACACCCAGAGCACAGACAGCACAGACAGCCTTCCTACATGCCCAGAGCACAGACAGCCTTCCTACACACCCAGAGCACAGCCTTCCTACACGCCCAGAGCACAGACAGCCTTCCTACACACCCAGAGCACAGACAGCACAGACAGCCTTCCTACACGCCCAGAGCACAGACAGCCTTCCTACACGCCCAGAGCACAGCCTTCCTACACGCCCAGAGCACAGACAGCCTTCCTACACACCCAGAGCACAGACAGCACAGACAGCCTTCCTACACGCCCAGAGCACAGACAGCCTTCCTACACGCTAGGGATGTCCCGATCCGATATTTGAATCGGATCGGCCGCCGATATTAGCAAAAAATGTGGGATCGGCCTGCACGGGAAAATCCCGATCCGGACTCCCGATCCAGTTTGTTTTCAAAACTCTGGTCTGTGTTTTCCAGCGCACCGATGTAGGTAATCCATTCCAGTTTTTTTCAGCTTTTCCCCCAAAGCCAGGGCAAACAGTAGAAATTGAAAGAAGTATGGAGATGGAGCAGTAAAGTGTGGAGGAGATAGCAATACTGTAGAAGGCGTGACAGTTATTTGGGTTGTTATAGCCAATTCAGTGTGTGTGTGGTAATTTGACTATTTTCTACTCAGGTTTTGTGTGTGTTGCTTTTATATATAATTTTAGATTGTTTACAATATTGTTTACACTGATGGCTTTTTTAAGCCTTGGTTTACACTCTTGAGCAGAGCACTGATGCCAATTCAGTTTGTGTGGTTAATTGACTATTTATTTTCTACTCAGCTTTTCTGTGTGTTTTGCTTTTTTTATACAGTTTACAATATTGTTTGCACTGATGGCTTTTTAAGCCTTGGTTTACACTCTTGTTGTTCAAGAGCAGAGCACTGATGCCAATTCGGTTTCTGTGGTTAATTGACTATTATTTTGTGTTTATTTAACCCTGTTAAGAATAAACAGGTCAGCTTCTCATTACCAACCACTGTGGATTATTCAAACTAACCTAATTAAGTTGGCTAGTTGTTCTTAAGAGTAAAACCCTTTTCAACAGGAGTATAACAACAAAATAAGTAAATATCTTTAATCTTTAATACATGCTTGGATCGGCCGGTATCGGTCGATGCTAAAAGCTACAATATCGGTATCGGATCGGAAGTGCAAAAAGCTGGATCGGGACATCCCTACTACACGCCCAGAGCACAGCCTTCCTACACACCCAGAGCACAGACAGCCTTCCTACACACCCAGAGCACAGACAGCCTTCCTACACACCCAGAGCACAGACAGCCTTCCTACACACCCAGAGCACAGCCTTCCTACACGCCCAGAGCACAGCCTTCCTACACACCCAGAGCACAGACAGCATAGACAGCCTTCCTACACGCCCAGAGCACAGACAGCCTTCCTACACACCCAGAGCACAGACAGCACAGACAGCCTTCCTACACACCCAGTGCACAGACAGCCTTCCTACACGCCCAGAGCACAGACAGCACAGACAGCCTTCCTACACACCCAGAGCACAGACAGCCTTCCTACACGCCCAGAGTAGCTCATACCTCTTGCCACTAGCAGAGACATCAGGGAGGAAATGTCACAGAACACTTAAACTTTAAACAGTACAGATTCTGTCGCTTCAAAATAATTGGAAAAGACTGATGCCCTTTTGCATAGGCTTACAAAGCAAGAATTTTATTTAAGACACAGACCAATGAATGAAATGGGGTTTTTTTTAGTTTTTTCAAACATTATACTTCTTTTTTAAGGTAATATGATTCATGATACCCAATACAGAAAAATGTGATTCTCTGCATCGCCTGCCATGAAATGAGGTCATAAAAGTGGCAGTGCTTCATTGTGCAAACCAATCTGCTTCCCTCCTACTCAAATTATAATCACCACAATAGGCAGATTAATTAACTTTAACGACTATTTAAATGAGCAAAATATATCTGATGAAATGTGACTTAGAATAACCACATTAAATAGCAATAATGCTGATGGCTTTGCATGAGCAATTTCAAACGACTTAGTTCAGAACTGAGAGGTGATGCCAGATCAGAGCCGTGTCAGACCTGGATCCATTCCAGCCCGGTTCTGTCTGAGAGAAGGCCTGCGCAGGACAGCTGAGATGAACGTAAGGGAGTAAAGGCCCGAGAGAAGCCTGGAACTTACATGGTTCCGTTGGTGTAGACCGCCTCCCCACTCTCCACGTACTGGACCTGGGATGGGTACACATGCTGGACCTGCTGAACCTACACACACACACACACACACACACACACACACGCACAGTCAGAAAGCAGCACAGACAACACAAGCACCATAAGGAGCAGCCTGCAGTGGCAGCTGCCTGGTAGTGTGTGCATGGCCCTCGGAGGTTTAGGGGGAACCTGTTCTTTCTTTTCCATTTCCTTGCAGCGGAGCTCACTTCCACAACCTGCCAAACCACTGAAGATGAGGTGAGATATGATGCCCGAGCGACAGCTCACACTGAAACCACTGAAGATGGAGGTGAGATATGATGCCCGAGCGACAGCTCACACTGAAACCACTGAAGATGGAGGTGAGATATGATGCCCGAGCGACAGCTCACACTGAAACCACTGAAGATGGAGGTGAGATATGATGCCCGAGCGACAGCTCTCACTGAAACCACTGAAGATCGAGGTGAGATATGATGCCCGAGCGACAGCTCACACTGAAACCACTGAAGATGAGGTGAGATATGATGCCCGAGCGACAGCTCACACTGAAACCACTGAAGATGAGGTGAGATATGATGCCCGAGCGACAGCTCACACTGAAACCACTGAAGATGAGGTGAGATATGATGATTTATTAGTGCTGTAAAAAATGTAATCGCGATTAATCGCTGAATTCCTATAGTTAATCACGATTAATCACATATTTTATCATATGGTTAAAATTCTATTATTTTGCATTTCTGAACTTTCCAGGAGTCCATATTAACAATAAAGCAATTATTGTGTATCTTGATTGGGATTCAAATGAAAGCAAAGCAAGTTACTTTATTAACTGAACTAAGACGTAGGTCTATTTGATTATTTCAAATCAAATTTCAAAAGATGTGCAGCAGACCTGAGGCAACACAATATTCTTCAGAAATGTAGCTGATATAAATGCTACCGAAGAAGTGCGTGCACAAAATGTAGGCCTACACACATTATAAAAGGGCATAACAAACAGAAAATATTATTCATACTATATTCATTATCTTTAAGTTCAGTTGAAAATAAGGAAGATTTCAACATGAGTGCATTGCCATTTTATAGGCCTACAGTCTATGGTGCACTGTCACTTGCCACACACATCAGCGCCGGAGTTTTTAACAGGCAAACACTGGATGAACAATGGATTTTATGGAGCAGTGTCGACCAAATATAACTGAATCGTGATTTACATGGCGCCAAAGTGTGATGCTGGTGTGCGGAGTTGTATTGAAAAGAATGGAATCTAATGTAAATGAATGTCGAAAGCAGAGTGCATCGCAAATAGTACTCAGCCAAAGAGGAATGTTGATAACAGAACAAGTGACGGTGAAAGAATCTTTGGCGGCACACATTTAATGTGTCAGCCTAGGCTACTACTCTTTGGCTGGCTCGTAAGCCCAAACAAGTGTGTGCAGCATGCCTTTACGTAGCCTACTAACGGCGCATCATCATAAAGATACATTTAATCTGCATCACGCCCCATTTTAGAGGAAAACAAGTTAACATTATATCATCGATAGACAGCTAGTAATCACACGTTGACGTTACATCTATTTTTAATGCACAGGACATTCAATCATGTTACCAACACGGCAGTTATGAAGAATTATGTTTATGTAACTTACTCATGTCGAAACTATGTACATTACCAACCTAATTCGTTTGCAATACCCCATGTTGAGAACAAATTTAGCATGTACACTTACCATAATATCCCATGCAAAACGGTTAGCTTGCTAGCTAGCTAACTGTGGAACTTCAGTATAACATAGCCAATAATCTCACCTACTGTAGTTGTAGGAAATAGGCTACGTTCATATTACAAGTGATAGAATGAATGTGTGACTTATGTTTAGTTACGACATGTTTATGTTATGACATGTAAAGTTAAGTTTGCTGAACTTAGTTATAGTCAGCCACGAGCAGTTTGACTGTGCCTATCGATACATTCGTGACACTCCTGTAAACTAGAAAGAGCAAACCATAGGAACATGGTCACATTAATCCCATAAACACACAGATAACTCTTACACCAACCTTATTTTGTGCCTTTTATTCACTTTTTTTTTTTTTCAAGATTTAGTAAGTATAAGCCCTTTTCACTCCCCACTTTGATGCAGCATAGGATTCCATTATATCAGTCATCTTTTCCCTAAAAGGGGGCGTGTACGTGCAGCACATATAATGTTCCATTCCATTCGTCAGTGCGTATTGTTTAGTTTCCGGTTTAGCTAAATCCAGTGTGGTGTTGTAGTTGTTCTAATGTTACTAGTTGTTGCAACAGCATGTGAAAAAACTACAAAGTTTGTTTAACCAAAAAGAAGGTTAATCTCGCGTTTTATTTTTTAAATTTACGCCGTTAAAATAGGTTTACGTTAACGCTGTTAATAACGCGTTTAACTGACAGCACTAATATTTATCTTGGCTGGTTTCAGTCTGTAGCCACATCTGACTCCAGAGCAGATCAGTCTGGGCGGAATCTGTTTTTGAGCAAGTGGCCATCCTAGTTCCGTTCTCTTCCTTTCCTACTGGTTCCAAAACTCTGCTTCATTCATACGGAGCTCTAATTCTGGTGGTTCCAAAACTCTGCTTCATTCATATGGAGCTCAAACTGTGGTGGTTCCAAAACTCTGCTTCATTCATACGGAGCTCTAACTGTGGTGGTTCTCATATGATTTGCATTCTGGAATAGACCGTGAAATGGCACGCCTGTTGCATCCTGTTGCTCTTCCGTATAGACAATGAAAGGACACTTGCACAAAGCAGCCTCTCTGACCTGTGCTCCTGAACACGTGTGTGGGTGTGTGTGTGTGTGTGTGTGTGGTTAGGGAGTAACGGTATGGAGATCCAGGCATAGCGTCAACATCTGCTGCAAACCTTTCCATGCAGACAGAGCCAGACGAGAGCCAGCGTGTGCAGCTCTACCTCCGCGCTGCCTTCTCCTCTTCCTCCCTTCTCCTCCTCTTCCTCCCTTCTCCTCCTCTTCCTCCCTTCTCCTCCTCTTCCTCCCTTCTCCTCTTGCGCCCTTTCTCCTCCACCTTGGCACATGGACGCCTAAGTGTTTGTGGGCAGCCGCAGCTGACATTAATGTTTTTGCGTCTCGGTCTCAGAGACGGACTAAACTGAAAGAGCACCAAACGCCAAAGCACAGCGCACACAGCTCACTTCATTTCCCCAGCTCATGCTCGTCTGACGAGGGCTGCGACACACTGCACCGGCTCATGCTCGTCTGACGAGGGCTGTGACACACTGCACCGGCTCATGCTCGTCTGACGAGGGCTGTGACACACTGCACCGGCTCATGCTCGTCTGACGAGGGCTGTGACACACTGCGCCGGTGATGAGTCCCTGCGCGCCCCCGGCAGGAGCGGCGGCTTAACGAGCTGCAGGGAAGCTTGTGTCAGCGCATCACTGACGGGAATTCTTGTGGGATGAGCACAAACGAGGGCATAACGAGGAAAACGGGGACAACGAATCAGATACACAAATAACCGCTACACTCCATCACATCACAGAGAGCACAGAGTGGGACTGATTAGCCCTGCTGGAGTGTGTGATTATCAGTAAGTGTGCGTGTAGTGTAGATCAGTAAGTATGCGTGTGTGCGTGCGTGCGTGTGCGTGTATGTACCTGCTGTGACACCTGCTGTACCCTGGGAACTGAGAGCTGCTGCACCTGAGGACTCTTCTGAGATGATCCTGTAGCCTGAACCAGCACTCGCTGCAGGGATCACACACACACACACACATTAACTTGTGAACTCTTCACTGTGCACTGCATCTTTTCTCCAGCACTTGTTTAAGATGGGTGTGTGTGTGTGTGTGTGTGTGTGTTGTCACTTTGTGTGCGCACCTGTTGCGAGGCAGGAACGGGCTGCACCACTGGGGCCTGGGCAGAGGTGGCAGTGCGCAGAGCCACCGTCGTTGGCGAGTCAGACCCTCCCTCGGAGCTCTGCATTGTGGGATACTGGAGGGGGGAGAGGAAGAGAAGATGAGTGATTAACGAGGACATGGTCAGCATTACAGGGGAAGGCTTCCTCAGATTGACACGAGAACACAAGACACACTTGGCCGAGTGCGAGGGCCGTGTGCATGTGCCAACGGGCTGGACAAAAGGCCTTTTGAGGTGCTCCCCTCCTGAAGGAACCAGCACATTCACTCTGGCCAGGACGAGAGCGCACAGATCCTCATCTGCACAGTACCACAGCTCAACCTCAACGTCACATCGCTCGCTCGCACGCACGCACGCACGCACGCACACACACACACACACACAGTCTACGAAAAGAAGTCAAAGTACACAGCAAACTTTTGATAATTTTTGCATAAACATTCCAGATTGTTCAATTTAATCTGTAGGCTAACTTAGTCCAGCATGCGTGCAAACTACCACATCAGACCACTTGTGTGTTCGCAAGCCTTCACCACGTAAATAAAAAACATCTTGTGTACATACATGTGATGTTGAGAGTACCCTTTAGCTAAACAGTCTGATCAAGATTAAAAAGCAACACAAACTCACACAAAGACACTGAGACCTGCGTAGCAGAGCCACAGGATATGAGGAAGGCAAGGAGAGGGGGAAATAAAGAGGCTTTTTACATCTCCAGATCAGTCAGCACACACCCCTAAAAACAGAGCAGTGGGGGGGCTGCGGGGGGGGGGGGGGGGGGGGGATGTGGGGTGCTGATGATCTCCAGCGTTTGTTTCCAGCGAGGGCTGTCCTCCAGGGGCTGCAATAATCCAGCTGATAGGAGGAAATTCCACAGTGCTTTGTAAACGTTTGTCGGTTGCTATGGTGAGGGATCCATGACAACCACCCCTAACTCTTACCCCCTCCCTCCCTCCCTCCCAGCCCCCCCCCCCCCCCCCCTTTTCTTTTTTAAGCTCCGGCAGGAACTTTACAGCATGTGGCAGAGGGGAGCACAAGAGACCGGGAGGCAAGCAGAGGAGTCGGAGAGGAGAGGAGCACATGAGGGTAGGAGAGTAGGGCTGGGACAACGCGTCGACGTAATCGATGAACGTCGACGCAAAACATACGTCGACGCAAAATATGCGCGTCGATTTGTCAGACCCAAAACGCATGCTGCCAAATATTTTGAATTTTACACCTTCAGTGTTTCCCATACGTTGACTAATCTGTGGTGGGGTGCCACGAAATCAAAATCGGCCGTCACACATTGATGTTCTATGTTTCATTGAGCTGCACTTTTTACGCACGCAGCCTTTCCCTGCCCCGCCCAATGTCTCTCGTAACGAGCCCGCTGCCCCTCCTCTGCATGTGCATTTAACACAAAATATTCACGATTGTTGAAGGATTGTTGCCACATAGAAGCATTGCATAGAACACGAGTGGCTAAATTGCTATTAAATCCGCTTAGCATCATGACCATGCTGTGCAAATTTGTTCAAAACTGCTGCAGTCAAGTTAACTCTGCTAAGGTCTCATCACAACATAGTACATTGAGGAGACTAAACTTAGTTAAGCTATGCAATCAAGCAGTATCTCAAAGCTAACGGTAAAATACTGTTTGGATGTTGAGTTTAGTATTACAGCTGCTTGTCAATTTCGTTACTCATGCAGGGCTCATTTTATTGACTCAGACACTGAATGTTTGCAAAATCCCGATGCAAATGGAAAAGTGTTTTCCAAGACTCAAAAGTGCTTGTCCCAAGGAGAAGTACAAACCGTTATTTGAACTACGTTATGAATTGCATCCACACAACAGCAGCCTTTTAACTGCGTTAGTGTTACAATGGTAAGGGTTCCCTCACGAACGTCTTAAAGTGACGGGCACTCAATTAGACCTATACACTATTGAACTTTATTGAATGCTACCTCTGACTAAGAATGCATTACTTTGCACTTGTATAGTCTTTTATTTTGGAATTTTAAGAGCAATAAACATATATTGCAATGTTAAGGAATTCATGTTTTTTATTCAGATATGTAAATCAACGTATAAATCGCTATTAGTCAATTAATGGGGAGATAATCGCGAATCAAATCGAATCAGACTGAAAAAATGAATCGTTAGATTAATCGTTTAAAAAAATAAACGTTTATCCTAGCCCTAGAGGAGAGGAGCACATGAGGGGAGGAGAGAGGAGAACCCATGATGGGAGAAAGCAGGAGGACATAAGAGAGGAGAGGGCAGAAGAGGGTCAGAGGAGAGGAGGGGGAAAAGGGGATGAGAGAGAAGAGGAAAGAGTGAAAGAAGAGAGGAGAGAGGGAGGAAAAGACGCTTGAGAACAGAGGACAAAAGTGAGAGAGGGGGGGGGGGTGTGAAGGAAACATTGTGTAGTCCAGCACCATCCCCAGGCACAACAAACGAGGCTTAATGGGACGCCAGACACGGACAAGACACTTCCTGCGCGGTCCAGTTCCAGCCCCCCCCCCCCCCCCCCCGCCCAGGAGGGGAGGTGAGGAGGCCAGAGCTGTCCACCTGTCTCTCTGGGCTAATGAGCTGCTCTCGCTGGAACACCATGCCTCCTGCTACACCACAGCGGCACACACACACGGCCCTGGTCTGGCTTTCATACAGTGCAGAACACACACACACACACACACACGGTAAAACCCATCTAAGGCTGCACCACATGGGACATTCACATGATTATGGACCCTCAAACCAGGGGGCAGAATGAGCATCTACTGAAGCTTGAAGGTCCCAAATCTTTAAACTTTAAATTGTAAAAGAGAAAATAAATCATAACCAATATCCTTGTGGTGGTAAAGATCAGAGAGCAAACGTGTGTTGTGATGACCGCAACTTCAGACAACACCCATTTGCTAAATCACAAGGCATCTATCTAGCGTAGGCCCATCACAAATACAAACGTCACAAAGGCAAGGAAAGGAAAACAAAAAGATTTCACATCAGTCGGCTCAGACGTTGCAAAATCACAGCTACGCCTCACAACATCCAGTACTAGGAAAAGCCGACTAATAGGGCGTGGCCGCCGCCTACGGCTCAGAGCACTATTGGTCAAGATGGCGGTTGGGTAAGACAGCAGGAGTTGGAACTCGAAATGCTACACAATGACTTGATGCACAACATGTTTAAAGCAGTTTGCAATGCTCCTCATAGTAATAGAGTCACCACTAGGTCTGCATGGCCTGCAGGCATTTGGGTTGGCCAACCCCACTCGCTCATCACCACCTCTTGTATTTGGCGGAGGGGATGCAAAATTAGCACGTGTCTGCAAACGTCTAGAAGCACTCTGCTCATTATCAGCAAAGGGCTGCCTGGCAGGGACACACAACCCACGATAACCACTTACTACCGGCATGGGTGCGCTGAACAACCTGCCACAACTCAACAGCTTCCATTCTAAAGCGAGCTATACAGTGTGGTATGGAGTTTTGAGAAGACTACAGCAATGCAACATTTCCTAGGGTGCAACTGAGTTCAGAGGTCATGTGTGACTAGTTTGTGCACTGAGAGGAGAGGACTTGCATGAACCATGGTACTCGCATGCTCCACGGTAGAAACAAGACAGGCCAACCCTAAATAAGTGGTGCCAACATGGAACCCTTTGGTGTTTAAAGAGTATTAAAGGGCTGTCCACACACACACACACACCACACACACACACGAAAGAGGCTGACCAGGGGCTTGTGCTTTGTGCCAGCCAGCCAAAGCTGAGCAGAGGTTAAAAGGCACAAATTCCCCACCAGCTGCTATGAGCTCAACAATGACTGGTCACAGCAGGACCCCTGAACACTAGACCCTCACCAGTCTCAATAGGACTGCTCTTTTATCACACACACACACACAAAAAAAAAACAAGTACAAACTTCTCTACCACCATAGTAGACTATTAAAACAGCAATGATATAAAGTACAAAGGAGACTTAAACTGGTTGCTTTTAGTCTTTTTGAGATTCACCGCACTTTAAGTGTACCTGTTATTAAGTATGAGGCAGTGGGGCAGGATGTAAGCACATATGTCAGTGACAGATCTAAACTTAAACAGCACTCAATCAGAGAAAAACACATACAGATGTTCAATTAAAAACAGGAGCCCGCAGTCTTGGCTCATGTTTGCACTGGCCCACATTGTTTGCAGAGCAACAACGGTTGCTCGTGGCAACACCGTCCACTCCCGTTTCCAGGAGCCTGTTGCTATGCAACCAACAGAATACTTCCCAAACCAAACAATGCCATCCCCCCCAACTGATCCTTCTATCTCACATTAACCAGAAACTTATAACAATAAATACCCAGGCTATTAAATTTACACAGCATGTGCCTGGCACATTTCCACACTATTGTGTGAATGCAATCATATACAGTCTAAAAATTGTGTACAGACTTAGAGAATTTCATGCAGATATCTACATGAACAGAGTTCACACACAAAGAGAGAGAAAAAACACAACAGCAAACTGCAACTGCTGCTGTTTATGTAAAAAGCCTTTTCTCTTGCATTCAGTGGTCATATGAAGCAGGAATGTTAAACTCATCACAGTCATATGGCAAAGCAAAAAGGCAGAGAAGAGGTTCTTCCTGACTTACACCTCCTAACTCCAAAAACAACAGGCACTATGAAATACAAATCTTAAATGACTTTTCCAACTAAATAATCCACACGGAGAAGTCCTGCTTAGCAAGCGCAAGCACACACACACACCAACCTAGCAATAAAGCATAGTTGGAGGCACTTGTTAGCTGTGCCGTAAGGAGCTCTGGGGCTTTCCAGTTGGCACGGCACTAAAACCCAAAATTCACATTTGCAAATGTGAGTTTATGATGGTTTAGCCCCCTGCTCAAGATCAAACCCACCCCAGGCTCACCTGCTCTCCCAAGCCCACTCAGTTTCACAGCCACGCTTCACCCCAGAAGGGCTGCTTCCCCTGGGGGAGGGAGGAACGGCTGTGTCATATTCATTGGCTTAATAAACTTAATTATCCATGTCCACACGACACAACGCACAGACATCTACCGCGCCAGTATAAAGAGCCTCAAACGGCGGCGTCCAGTCGCTCAGTCCACATACTGAACATCAGGGAGCGAGGGGAGCTTCTCAGGGCTGGCCAGACAAAAGAGGACCGACTCCTGCTTCGTCCGAGCAGCACCCTAATCCAATGATTCTGGGGGGGGCAGACAGGGTAGCTTAGGCAGGAAGATCAGCCAGGATGACTCCTGGATGTGGTCATTCTCAATAGGACAGACCCTACAGAGACTTTCTATACACTTTCATGTGTGGTGAGGTTTGCTTGTCCACAGACCTCCCCCACTACTTTTGAGAGCCAGGCCTTAGATGAACAGGTATGGGTTCATGTCAACTATTAAATGTTGGGGGAAATCTGTGCAAGATGGCCCTTTTGCAAAGTCCCAGAATCACTTTAAAACAAACAAACTTATCAATGGTACACGAAGCAAAGATGACCATTCAAATATTCTTGACAACGCTCATCTTAAACCTTCTGTCAATTTGAACACATGGATGCTCTCTACTGAAATACAACTTCTGCTCCTCTGACAACAGGTACATGTCCCAGTTTTCATTACATTCAAAATCTTACAAATCTATTTCCTTGTAAACTTGTCTTATAGCAACAATATAGTCGTTGAATATATTTCTTCAGACAGATTCAGCCGCTCTTTCTGTCTCGATGGCCAGCACCCACTTCTGTTCACCGTCCATCAGGGCAGGAGGGAGAGAGAGAGGGAGAGAGGGAGAGAGGGAGAGGGAGAAGATCGGCCATCTGTTGCCATGGAAACCGTTTGTTCACACTTACAACTCTCCACCCCCAACCTCCATAACCCTTTCCAGTTTTCCACCCCCAACCCAAAAAAGCAGCATATTCCTCACTCAAGGAAAAAAAAAAAAAGCAGTGCTAAAAGAACAGTTTTTCTACATACACACACACACACACACACCACACACACCCTCGGACTCCCTCTCCCTCTCTCTCAGGCATGGGAGAATGCAGAACTAATGTCCTTAAGGCAAACTGTTGCATGTGGAGATCTCTGTGGTTGTCACGATCTTCCACTTTTCTCTTGCTGTTGGCTGATGACAAAATGGTGGAACGTCAACCTTTGTCGTCATAGCACCTTGTTGCCATTGGCAACAGGATAACAGTATGCAAGGGGCAAGGGGTTTGTAAAACCACTAGCTAGCCGGTAAGAACTTGGTTTTGGTAAAGACAAACAGATGTTTAGTCCAAATAAAACATTATTTGGATCATTTACATATTACCCCATGTCTTGTTATTTGTTTTTATTTATTATAAGATTAGTTTTCCTTTCACAACTTCTGCAACAACATCTGTTTGTATTAGCCTGATTAAATCAAGGGTAAAAGTTTGTGGTTACACACATACACACGCACAGGTTAGCCCAAAGCCATTTATTAATGGGCTCTGATAAACAGGGCTTAAAGATTTCCTGTGATGCCGGAGACTAAACACGCAGTGGTGCATCCATGGTTGCCGGGCAGCCATGCCAAAAGCATTTTTAAAAACTGGTCTGCATCCTGTCGTAGAACAAGTGTCTAGTCTAGTGTCACTATCTTTTGTTTGGCCATGGATAAAAACACAGAGAGAAATACTTCTATGGGGAAGGAAGAAAGGACTAGTTTGATCCCTTTTTGCCAACGGTGGCTGATACTATATGTTACAGGAATGAAAAGCCGAAATATACACGAAAGTAGATAAATGCATCTCATTCTCTTAAAAGAGATCGATGAACCTGGGCACTGTACAGGAAATGGACCTTATTTGTGCCAACTGAAAAAGAGGCTACTGCATGATTTCATTTTGCAAAATCATTAATCATGACTGCGTGCGGAACAAAAAGAGAAACAGTGCAACGACGGTCACAATTTCAATCCCAACCAACTGTCGGGTAGCTGCTGAAACCGTAGCAAAAATCCAAAACCACAGAAAGCCACAAGAAGCTTTCTTTAGGCTCATGCCGTCATGTCAAAAGGATCTCCACATTACGTCTAGCCCAGAGGGAGCAGCACAGTCCTCATGGTCCTCATGCTTCACCACTCTGCTGATTTGGAGTGAACCGTGGGGCTTCAGGTAATTCAAAGAAACACATACCAGGACATGCTATAGCTTAGTGCTGGGTGGATTTAAACAATAAGTTATTTCCACTCCTATCCAAAGCAAGGGTCCAGGGCCGGTGATGCTGTGGAATATGTTGCTAATATTAAAATCAGCATTTTGTGACATCTTTAACAACGTAGCCTAAATCCATAAAAAGTTACTATTAAAAGCATGTTCTGGTCAGTTGGGGAGCTTTTAGTCCAATGACCATTTTGCTTTGAAGCGCACACTAACAAGCTAAATTCTTTCACAGTTTTAGCAAGACCACCTTCAGCTTGCTAACAAGTAACTAACATGTAGTATCCATAATAACTACTAGCAAATAGTGCCACCATCCACATAATATTTGTTCACGCAAAAAAAAAAAAAAAAAAAAAGGTTGGGGATTGAAACATTTTGTTGTTTTACTGGTCTTAATGGCTTCACCACCAGCCCTGGGCATGGTATGAATGGGATGAAAAAGAGAGCATTTTAATATTTCAGCAGCCAAGCTAATTTGGTAGTACTCAAGCGAAAGGTCGTCGAGAGCAAATCAGCCGCAGGAGCATTCTGTAAATCAAGATGATTGAGTCATAGAAAACAACTCACACCCAATTGTATTACTGCCATTATCCTCATATCAGCATTCAGGAATATGGTTCAGCAGTTAAGGAGTATGTTCCGGTGGCAGCCAACAGTCATAAAAAAAAATAAGTAGAAGATGATCGTGGTGGATCGTGGCATTTATGGGCAACAGTTAACTGTAAAGCACACTTCTTGTGGATTAACATCCACAGACATCTGTGGAGTTCATCCACAGACTACAGTGACATAACAGAGTTAAAACTGATTAATAGGGCCAGCATTGGCTCCCTTGCCCTCCACTAGGGCATGTGGGAAATACAAACAATCAGGTTCAAGAGTTGAAGACTATTTTCTTTAAAGGTGCTCTAAGCAATGGCAGCATAGCTTAGAGCACCTTTAAGGAATAATATACAAGACTGGCTACTTGTGGGCTAGTGAGCTAAATGATTTCATACTGTTTAACATGAGCAGATTGGGGGCACTATAGAGTATAGTACTGTCTGTCCACCCTTATCCCCTCTCCCTGTGCTGAAGTAACCAACAAGTTTGGCCAAAGTTTTGGCCAAGTTGGCCAAAAGTGGCAGAAGCTGAAGGACTTTTGGGAGTGGGATGGGAAAAACACAGATAGAAAACAAATTTATTCACCCAACCTGTAACCACTTTTTCCCCTAAAGGCTCAAGGTTTGTTGCACAATCACTTTAAAGGCACACCAGGCAACGTTTTCGTTTTAATTACTCATCTTCGTAAGTCGGTATATGGTTAAATGATTCATTACAGGGCGAATGAAGACTCTCTCGTCCGCCCCTACTGCCTGTAGGAAGAATATCCCGCTTGCAAGTTCAGTGTATCGTACCCGCCGACCGAAGCAGTTTCAGTTTACATCCTGCATCCACAGCACAGAGGCAGGCTAAAGAAACGCTAGCGAGCAAATGTGTGTATAATGGCAGAGCCGGCGAAGAAGCAGCGAAAAATCTCTTGACTGAAGATGCAAAGAAAAGGAAAAGAGCTTCAGACCGAGCGAGAGGGAGTTTCGTAGAGAAAAAGCATCAGGCTTGCCTGGTGTCCCTTTAAAGTTCTGGATATGGATGAGAACAAATCAACAGTTGAGATGAGCTTTTCCCTTTTTGTATGAAAAATAAATTAGGCTTAATCAATTAGTTTCCCTTCACCTCCATGTCCAGGAATCTATCGAATCGCTGTACTACGATTACCATCATTATGTTGTATAATGTTTTGTGATGGATGCTATCGTAGCATAGTGTGAAAACATAAGATTGATATCGGAACGTCACACATTACCAACATCCCGTATTTCCAACGTCTTACATGTATGTGTCACTTAATATTCATTTCTATACAAACCAAGACTGGATTCCTAAAGAAACAAGCACCCACACCATAAATGTATCTAAATTAGCTATGTACCAAAAATTACATTTTACCGTGACTCAAAGAGCTGTAAACAGTCTTGTAAGGCTGCGTGTACAAATCCGCTTGGAGCTCCAGTGGAATTTTGAATTGTGACGAGAATTCTCATGCCAACTGTTGATGCGCCGTGAGAAAGGTTGGGAATAGGCACCCACCAGCCCAGCACAAAACTCAGAGTGTGGTAAACAAAATCGGATATTTCAGGCAGTAAAAGCCCCGGTAAGAACCAAACTAGATTTTGTTCAAATCTACACACCTATGGCTACTGAAAAATGTAAGGTTCATTTATCAAACGTTATTTTGAAGTATTAAAAAACATCATTGTTTTAGAATTTTCGAACAAAATGGTTGGTAATTAGCACGTTTACGATAGATAGATTGGTTAACACCTTAACAGTCATTATTTTAGCCAGAAATGGGATTTTTGCCACTTAAAAACACCATCCATTTTGTCTTGCTGTTTTCCTATACTGACTCACTAGCACCTCTTGAAGTACAAAGTGGCCCTTCCCAGTTAACATGCTAACAGCTTTTTACATTATGTCAAAATGTTTTTTTTCACTGTAGATTGCTAGGTCATTTTTACATAGTAATGTTAATGGTATGTTTTTAATATGTTCAAGCTAAAATTCGTATGTCACCTTAAACCTGCAACTTCTCTTGTGGACAAAATTCTGTTTTCCTATGAAGTACAACATCCTGTCTACAGAAAAGTGTCCTAGTTTGAAAGTTCGAGTCTGTAGTGGAGACAAGGAAGAAAGAGACCTGTTTAAAAGTCATCACCTGCCTGTTTTGTGTTGAGAAGGGCTAAAATAGACACATGCGCGAGTAGTGTCCCTCTGAAGTCTTGCCTGATTCATGTCAACTCCACCAATTAATCTAAAACCACAGATTATCCTAAGAGCCTGCCTAGCCGCCTGATACCCCTCTAAAAGCCTAAGAATGAAACTGGCTAAAATATTTACACTGTGTGTATGAGCTGGTGATTTAATCTTCCCTTTTTTTTATTTACAAAAAGAAAAACATGTAGAAAGCAGAAATGATCAAACTGTTAAAGGGAAAAAAGTAATCCAGGATTAAGTCTTAAGAAGCAAATCTGTTATAAAGGGCCATATGAGAGGAGGGAGAGGGGGGTGAGTGAGAGGGGGCAGGGTTCTTTATGTCTCTACTGCTCCTGCATGAAAGGCCCAAGGGGCTGGGGGGTAGACAACCATTGTGATGCAAATGTCAGAGCCATGTCTGCTGTTTGTGGCAGGAAATTTAATTAGCAGTTGTGTAGCTATGATACAGACCAGGTGGAATGTAAAGAATGCCCTGGTGAAGAGAGCTTTAGAAGAAAGGGTAAAAAAAAAAAGAGAGAGAGAGAGGGGGGGGGGGGGGTATGAAAAACACTTTGTGCTCCAACAAGTTACAACCTGTTGAAAGTGCATGGGAGCCTCACATGAGGCCTTTTTCGATAGACATGAAGAGAACCTTCCATGTTTGAAATGAAATTAGGCCCAATACTTACATGGGGCACCAGAGGAATTTGAAGAGAAAAAGTGTCTAGATAAAAGTGCAGATGCCAAGCAAAAGGACAGAATTTAATATTCAACAGGCATGACTCAACCGCAGAGTGTACGGTACATTTCACTTGGACAGAAAACCAATGGGTTTCAGGGGTCTCCGTACACTGTACAGTTCAGTATTCAGAAAAAAATATATAGAAACGACAGCAAAAAGAAACCTATGGTTTTACAACAGCATTCTAGCGAGGATGAGCATTAAAAACACAGTAGCTTAAACTTGCTTTGCCCAACAAAGACTGAAGTGGCATTGCTCAGCGAGTCCCAAGTTTGCCTGCTCCGTGTCTGCCCATGAGGAGGAGTGGCAGGTGCTAGGTACAGCAAAGGACCACGGGCCATCTCATGAGGGCTGGGCCTTTTCCAAACAGGCTAAATTCAGCACACGCACACACACACACACACACACACACACACACACACACTCTCTTCAGGGTTAACATGTGACCCCCCCCACCCCATCAAACAACACTGCAGCTGTCTCTTCGGTGGTGTTGCATCATGGACATGTCCATTTAAAACTGGCCATGCTATTGAGTTACTGTGGGCTCCACTGAAATGATCACACAAGCCTAGTCCTGTGAGGTCAGTCAGAAGCAGATGCAATCTCCACTGCACACCTGAGGGCCAGGTGGCAAGGCATGAGTCACAATGCATTAAGACATTGATCACATTTTCTCGGCAACCCTGTGTGCATGTGTGTGTATGCATTGCATTGCATATATATATATATATATATATATATATATAAAATGTGTGTGTGTGTGTGTGTGTCTAATTCTGACTGTAACCAACATCATAACCAGTCTGTTCTCACTTGGATCACAGGTAGAGGAATGTGCACAAACCTTGCAGTAACTGACTGAGCAATGTTTGGATTTAACCAACACTACAACTATCAACTGAACAACTTGGTTTGATTATTTATCCACAATCACCTAATAAGCCCAATGCGTGTGTACACCCTGGACATGCCACACCGACACAAGAGGAATAAGACAGTAGGGCTACAGGGGGCTGATTGCTAGAGTGAACGGAGTGGATGATGGTGCTTTTCTGTGTGATCATGTTGTTAGCTCTGCAGGCGCCCCAACAAACTGTACTCATCACCACGCTTACTAACATGTGCTGCACTCCAGCATTGAGCTTCCTCAAATCACGGTCAGAACTGGTGAGATCATTTTACCATGGCTGACCGCACTTCCAGTTACATAAAAGCGTATTGATACTGTGGTATCAGTGGTTTTCCTAAATTCTGACAGGTTACCACATAGTACTTTAGGGCATCCCTTCTGAGTGCTCACACACACAAACCCCAAAAAAAAAGTATTTCCAGGGTGGAAGAACCTCAGGTTCACACCTGAAAAACAGGTGGGGAGTTTAGCCAGTTTTGGAGACGGAATGTTTTTGTCAGCAAACAGCTGCTCCCTCTGCACAGGCTCAAACACTCACACACAACGCAATCTCCATTTCCCCCTGTTCTTCAGACCTGTCTCTGCAAGACTAACCTATGCACGCCAATCATATGGCGAGACGATTAGAACATGGTTAAAAACACTAATACCTTTGAATTTCAAACACGATACTGCATCTACCACCCACACCCCCACTGTTCCCCAACAACGGTCCTAAGCAGAGCTCTTCCCCCTCCATTAGTTTGGGTGTATTTGTGTATCAAGTTGCCATGTAAACATAACTGCTGCTTGCTGGGGTTTCTGGTTGCTTGGGACATTTCATTGCCATTCCTTTATTTTTCTTTTGTACTGGGTGTGTAACAATTACGAGCCTGATTGTTGCAGGCCTTAAGCGTTCTGTCAAAACAAGTAAAACTAATGAACTTTTTCTGGCAATGATTTTTTGATCCTATTTATAAACACATTTTTTTATTATCTGAAATTATCTGAGATTAAACAAGGCCAGCTGTTGATTTTATTCTATGATTCATATTCAGACCAGGCTTTTGTGAACTTGTGAACAATGTCAGCACTCTGGTTGTGCAAGTTTACCATGAGAGCTCAGTGGGAAAGAGCGCAGGCCCATATTCACATATAAGGGAGAAATTTTAATTAATCAATAATTCATACCAATGGGATTAATAATTAAGCTGTCCAGCAGAAGGACAAATCCTGCATGGAAGCACTCATGTGACAGCATATCCCCTTACTAGAAACCAGATATCCCAGTCTTTAATTAAAGAAGCCGTGTTTACACGCTGGGCCAGTCTTCACAGAGTCACTGACTTAAGGCTGACACATCTAACAAAGAGGCACCTGACTAGCATCTCCTAGTGTGTGCTCATTACTAAAGGATAGGAGAGGAGCAGGAGACAAAACCTTCACAATCATTTCCACATAGAAAGGAAGTAAAATTAAATGTGAAGAAGCAACACAGACATTAGCGGTCAGTACAGCCATTACCCTCATTATCACCATGGCTTTCACTGGTATGGCCACTCAACTCTAAAGACAAATCAATAGCGCCATGGAGGCAATGAGAGGTGACACCTGGACCATTGTTGTGAAGAGACCTCATTAAAGAGCCATGTCCATTTCCTTCAGCAGGTGTAGCATCACCATAGTGATAAACTGCACCTTAAGACATGTTTACCTTATATTACCTTAAAAAAAAGTTGAGAACTGTGTTGCAAGAAAATCAATGACAGCTGCCTAAGGTGCCGTTTACACGACGCCGGTTTTTGTGAAACCGGTGAGGTTTTGTTAACGGTTAAGCCTTGCGTGTACATGACGCCGGCAGTTTAGGAGACTGAAACCGATAGTTTTTGAAACCGGCTTCCGAAGTGGGAATTTTTGAAACCGCCGGCTAACTTTCGCCGTGTAGACGCCTGTAGGTGCGAAGCCGGCAATTTTATGACGACATAGCCACGGCACTCAACCTGACACACTACTTGTCAAAACAAACCAAACCATTTATTGATCATATTAAAATGTGTTTTCTTTCCCCCGTCATGATTTATGTGCACAATGTAGCCTATCAGCCTTTTGTGGCTAAGTTAGAAGCACACGTTACCTTAACTTAGTTAAACATTAGCTTACTGCATGTTAGTGTTTTCTCCAGTGGTGCTCAGACCTAATGCAATGCGTAGGCTAGGCATTTGAAATTTCACATAGCAGTCACATACCTTAAAAAAAAAAAAAAGAACTTTATTAGTTTAACAGTTGAATTGAAAACCGAATTGTCTGTAGTCTCCTTATTTCATGCGACTGCTTAACAAACTGTGTTAACAATGTTTTCTTCTACACGATTCACGCGAATTAAACGTGAGCTTCTGCACGGCCGGCGCCATCGATTGGTCTGGCATATGCACTACAGCACATTTAGCCGGTTACACCTCTGTGTGTGCACGCAAGTTTTTTTCTTTACCGGTGTCGTTAAAGGTGTCAAAACGGTAAAAGAAAAGGGCCCGTCCACACGGAGATGCTTCTTTGGTTAAATGCAGAGGTTTTACTTTGTCTTGTCCGAGCGTCCAAACGAATCCGGTAAACGCACTGCCCAAAACTGCACTTTTTTTTAACCTGGTCCCAGAGTGGAAAAATCTGAAATTTGGACAGCGAAACCGCACATCCTACTAGCGTATCGATGATGTCATCGCCACACCTCCGCTGCCCTGGACGCCTAACAATACTAGTTTTCATACATGACATTATACCTACGATTACACTCCGTAGGATAAATATCACAACTGGTGCTGCGCAGTGCTGATAGCTTATGACTTGGTGGACTGAACACTGTTTTTCCCGGTGTTTTTTTATGCATTCTAGCTACTGGGCAGCCGTGGCCCACTGGTTAGCACTCTGGACTTGTAACTGGAAGGTTGCCGGTTCGAGCCCCGACCAGTGGGCCACGGCTGAAGTGCCCTTGAGCAAGGCACCTAACCCCTCACTGCTCCCCGAGCGCCGCTGTGGTTGCAGGCAGCTCACTGCGCCGGGATTAGTGTGTGCTGTACCTCGCTGTGTATCACTAATTCACGGATTGGGTTAAATGCAGAGACCAAATTTCCCTCACGGGATCAAAAGAGTACTGTATATATACTTATACTACTGTCAGTGACGCGAGAGAACTTAAGTTATTAGGGAAGTGCGGTGTAAATTTACATTCATTTGTGCATAGTGCCAGTCTCATTCGTTTATTTTACATGTCTTACAACATAAATAAATGCATTCATAGTGAAGTCAGATATGAGCATACAAAGACGCTTAGAACTCAAATTAAGCCTATAGATGTGCACTAAATGCAAATGCGCGATTTGATGCAAGCAAAAGTATCGACTGTTACTAACAAAGGTATTATAGCAATATTATAAATGTGGCGACGGAATAGCCTAGAACTTGGGTACGCCTAGCCTTTGCACTTGCGGTGATAACCAAAACTAATGTGCATCGCGGACTATCCTACAACCAAAGAAAGTAAAGGAGATTATTTTTACCTGCGTTGGCCAAATAAAGGACGGGACTGCACCCTTCACAAACCGTAAAAATTAAGTTTATTAGTTTTACAGTTGACTAAAGTTAACTAGTGATTAATGTTTCACAGAATTATAAACCACATGCTAAATTTATCAAAGTTCAATGTGTTTTCGAGTTTCTTTTGCAATGTAAACAATACATGAAAGAGTATCTATGTTATCTAAATCTGTGGTATACCTTCCAACAAAGTAAACTGACAACAAATACTCCATTGCAACTAAGCTTAAACCTAAGTGTTACATGGCCAAATTAAAGTGTGTAGTGTTTAATTTATTTATGTGAATTGTATTATATGTACAGATTATTAATCAAACATTTCCCTTTTTTCCCCCTTTATAATATTTTTGTCTGGGGACTGGCAATATTTCCCTATGTTTAAAAACATACTGACCTTACACATACACACACACACATACACACACACAGATATATATATATATTATATATATATATATATATATATATATATATATATAAATAAAGAGCTGACGATCGTTACCACGCTCAGGTCATTCAAGCTGTTATCGAAACTTAAAGGCAAATTATTTTTTTGATGCCTAATATTATTTAGCCTACAGTAAAAAGAATGCGATGTCAAATTAATGGTGCACAACATTTCACATGTAACTGGTGTTAACACTAATATTATATGATCGCATGATTATAGCAATCGTTTTAATCCTATCAGCACTGAAAATCGCTGTACCTTCTCATATGATCTTGAAGCCACCGATAACAAATACCAAATGTGTAACGTTAGGTTTCTCACTTGGCCCTTTAAATTCAGCTAGCAACCTGTTGACCATTTCCTTGAATCTGAGGCGGCCATTCACTAACGCTACCTCTACAATATAGACGTCAGGTTGAACCATTTCTAAACATTAAAAACATTTGTTTTAATGTTAACATTTTCTCCAATATCAAGCAACGTTACTTTAATCAAAACCTTTTGACCAGCTTGATCTAACGGAGACTTCGAGAAATCGAGAGAAGAAAAAAAAAGCTCGCAGCAGCGGTGGCGAAGGATGGATGTTAACGTTAGCGATCTGATTTCTTCAGTGGTCCAACTGATGTGGGCAGCAACAGTCATCTTCAGTAACGTTACCGCAGAAACAGCAGATTGCATTATCATTAAACCTAACTATTGTTTGAAACTACTTGTTTTATAGTTTACCTTCTGGTAAAGTTTAAAAGGTTAATGGGGTGTTTGCAAAGTTCAGAAAAAAATATTCGCCAACACCTTCAGAAATCTGGGCTCAACTGTTCAGTGACGTTTCAGATGGTTCTGATTTTAACACTTCATTCGCAACATTTAAAAACAACTGACTGACTCCTTTCAATGACAGACTAATGTCTCGATTTGTCAACCACTGACTTTCGCTATTAGCTCCAGCCCTCTGCAAGTTAATTGGCTAACTAGCCGACGGTAGGTACCCTTGCAAGCTACCGATAGCTAGCAAGGTGGGTAGCTAACGTAACCTCAGATTAGCGTATGAGCTAGCTGGTTACCACAGCTATCGCTAGGAATTATAAACGACTAGCCCGCTAGCTAACTAACTCAACAAGTTACTCAGCAAGCTGGCCTGGCTAGCTAACTGTTAGTTGGTTAGCTTCTTTAAAGGGTGTAGAATGAGGGGACATTTCTGTGTGAAGGACAAAAGTACTTCAACATCCAGTTACATGAAAAATAAAGTTAGAAAATCATGGTCTCTACCTTGTGACAAAATATTTCTTCTTTTGTCGTGATTAGTTTTGCCCTGGCTGTGCTTTCTTTTCTCTCACTTGTTCGCTCGCCTCCAGTTGCTGCTGCTGCTGTTGCTGAGTGTTGCTCCCGTTGGTAAGTAACTGTCTCCACGACTACAGTCTCTATGGCGCGCGGGGGTCTCGAGGCAACTGTTGCTACCCTTCTGTGCATACGTCAGTGTTTAAAAACAAAAGGGGTGTGGATCAAAGGTCCCTCCTACCCGCCACAGCTCTCCTTTCCCGCCCTGCACGCGAGAGTTGCGGAAACCCGCCAACCTCACGTTTGCACCGCGAAAGCTGTTGGTGTAGGAGCGAAACTCTTAGCTTGTAGGTGTCAAGCAAGCGGCAACAACACGATTTTTTACAGTCTCTGGTGTCAAGTCACTATTAGTGGTACTGTCAGGTAGTACATATTTTAGCATAGTCTTCCATCCATTCCAAATGTAAAAAATGTTTTACAGTGATGCAGAGACAAAAAAAATCATGACGTTATGAAGCCTATTTGTGCTTGCTGTCCAATTCTAGTGCTTGTATGATGTTCAAGTTCAAGTTTATTGTCATGTAATTAATTATCAGTAATGACATTTCTTGTGCTCAATAGCCAGCTCAACTTTAAAGAATAAATTAAATAGTAGTCATAAAAAAGGTATTCAGACCAAAATCAACTGATACATTTCTGCAGAACATTGTTTGCATTTTTGCACTTTTTTCATGAATGTCCATTAGGCCTTGGGAAACTTTAATTTGTAGTCTAGACTCTACATGAAGCATAAGTTTGTCATTGCAGTTAGAAGCAGGTAGGCCTACAGATGACGTCACGTTGATAAATACTGAGAGAATGTCTCTTGAGATGGGAAATTAGCCTAGGTCTATTAGCTGTTGGAATAGGGGTGGGACAATATATTAATATCGGAATATTGTATCGCCAGGTGCTGGTGATATATCATAGGAATATTGCATACTGTATATGGATTGCATATTGCAAAATGGATTCCCGGCCATTTGACTTCCCAGAGTAACAAGGCCACCTCATGACTTCTGGTGTTGGGGATAGGCCTATCAAATGAATGAGGGTAAACTTGTAGTGAAAAAGAAGAAAGTCACAAGAAGAAAATAAGCTAGACAGTAGGATGACTTCAATTTGTACTTAGAGTACATAATTCCTGTTTTATGCCTTTATTCTTCAGGTACACAGATATGATGCATTGTAAGATACTTTGTTGCAGTGTATCACTGTATTGTGATACCATCATTATCGTGGCCTCTCTATCAGAGAGTTTGCTAGCCTCTTTCAATAAAAATGAAATTTCACAATACTGTGATGTTGATATGTAATACTTGCTTAAAGGTGCTCTAAGCGATGTTGGGTAACGCTGTTGACTTTCAAACAAAATAGAGAGCTAGCTCGCTACTCCCTCTCCCTTAGCTTGACGAGCCAGACCCACATCAAGATGTAAGGTCTGGGAACACACCATTTGCAGTGCTCAGTCCGAGGGGCGGGATAAACAGTTGTCTTTCACATTCCCTCTGCACGTGTAAACTGCGTTGTGTTGAACCTGCGCGATTCAGCCCTGCACACGCCCGGACTCGAACCCGCGAACAGCAGCACCTCGGATCGGGAGGCGAGCGTGCTAACAATTGAGTCAATAGCCCAGGCTACTGGCTCGCACGCCAGCAGCACTCTTGAGGCGTCGGGGAGTGAGGTTTACCAACGTTCCACAAGCACAGCTAAGCTAGCTGGCATCCGTTACACACGCAATAGGATAGCGCTGCAACTCATTAGTTGCATGCGTTTTCCGCTTGTTCAAACTTTTGCCAACTTAAAGCTGCAGTTGGCAAGTCTGACAGATTGAGGGGACTTAGCCAAAATTTTGAATGTTTACAACTCTCATGCCCCTCCCCCACTACCACCGAGCACCCTCTCATCAAGTTCGTGCTTGTCAGTGCACACCAGACTGTGATTGACAGTCAGATCTCACACAGTCCTGTTCTGATTGGACCAGAAGAACCGGGAGCTGTGGATTTTTGCAAAATAACAAATAACAATAAAATAACAAATAACAGGCTCTAGGTGGAGGTAGAAGTGCGGGTTTTTTCTAAAACTGGCTGATTTATGTTGTTCTGTCGGAGCATAGTGTCAGTTTCAGTGAATATGATCAAAAAATTTTGCCAACTGCCAACTTTTCCAACAAAGTTGTTCGCCAGCAGCAGCATCCATCTTCTTTGTTTTTAAGTAGTAGCAGGGAATTCATGGCGAACCGTTGCAATTCTGCCATCATTATGTTAAGCCCGCCTACCGACTCTATGGGCTACACAATGTGATTGGCCTGATCAAAGTTTAATTTTTCCAGCTCGCAATTAAGCCAACGGAGAGTTGGAGGTTATCATTGGGGTTATCAAGTGGGCACCCTCATTCACTGATGTTTCGTCCCACGACACCTCATGAAGGCTTAACAGTGAAACCAGCATCCTGGAGACACTCCCCTCCAGTGGGCTGTCCACAGAGGCCGCGTTTTTTTTTTTACAATGTATTCAGGACACAGGTAGCTAATGGATGGTGAGGTGATGTTTGCTGTATGTGACAAAAAATGTTTTAGCTTAGAAACCGCGTAACATCGCTTAGAGCACCTTTAATAAATCAAGTAGGCCACATAGGTTGCTGTCATTTGTTATTTATGCTGTCATTTGTCATTTGCACCACACTCTTAGCTAAAGGCTATTTTGATGATGATTATTATTATTTGCAGCAGTAGCTGGGTCTACTTCACTATGGCAGCTACTGCTGCTACTACTACTTCCACTACTACTGCTAATGGTAATATAAAAGTAATAGCTATAGATGATATAGAAAATTTCCTGAAGGAAAAGCCAGTGCATGCAAAGCAAAGGCTGGCCTACTACGAATGAGTGTGCTTGAGAATGAGTATTATTGGGTAAGTATGAGTGTAGGTATGAGTGAGAATGGAAATGAGTAGTGAGAATATGTGAATTCATGAAATATGAATGAGGGCTAATCTATGGGATTTAAGAGTCAGAAGAAGGCCATCAAGTGTCAAAAAAAAAGGGTGAAAGGATGGGAGAGTGAGAGAGAAACAGAGAGGCTACCAAACCAGGGGGTAATTCAAAGTATGTAATTTAGTGGTAACCCTCCTAATAGAAGAGCTGTATGACTTCATTCTCCTAACAAATGTCATAGGGCTCTTGTTGTAGGAGGTTTACCATTTACTCTGAGTTAATTTACCCAGGTTTGTCACTATCACGTAGCCTACTTGGAATACCCTCCTGGTGTAAGAAACTGTTGTTACCACTTGATGGCGGTATATACCTACTGTAGATATAGCGACTCGGTAGACAGAGCTGTATATCAAGATGGCTCTGACTGCAGGCAGTTGCAGCAGCTACATCTCTGACTGCACAATATAATAATTTTGCTGGACATTTATTGCAAAAATATCTGTCACATCCATGCATTAGTCTACATAGTTTATAGGCCATAGTCTTGTGTATATAAATAGGAACCACACACAGCCTACAGGTGATTGTGATACGACGGCGGAGTGTAAAAGTGGGTGGGAGCCTGAAGTTGGCGCTATTTTCATATGCTGATTGCTGACTTGTAGCCTACTGCAAAATGTTTGGCACTAAATAAGACCATTTCTAGTCCTCCTCACACACGCGCGCTGTCTGGGAAAGCGAGACAGATCTGTATCAGACTTGCGGCAGGTGAATATTGTAAGTTAGGAAATAATTAGTAAGCAGACAGACTCATTACGTCTTAACCGCTTTGGAACAAGTTCAAGCGGTTTCCCTACTCATCAAGTCCAGCACTTTAGGCGGCCGCGTGACTGTCTGGCTGCGTGAACTTTTATAAACTGATCACTTGTATACGGTAAGTCCACTTACTAACGTTAGCGGTTATGATAGCAGGCTAACATAAATGGTATTTAACGTTACGTTAAAGAGGTAGTAATTAATAATGATGTATGGTTTGGTTTAACAGACAGATAGTTAACGTTAATCGGAAATGTTTGCGAACGTTAACGTTCCTGTGAGTCCTGCTGTTAGTGGACGGCATCGGGTCAACTCAAGTTCGCACATCCTCCTGTACTTTCTAGGCCAGCCAAACTCCTTTCAATAAAAACTCGACGTCAGGATATACCCTGGCTCCAAGCTTCCGTTTTAATTAACAATGAGTAAGACTGAAAATAATACCAAACACGTGGAAGTCATCAATATTTACACAATACAATAAAATCGATGAAACTGGGTGAAATCTTAATTTCTTCTTTCTTTTCATTCAGTGTTGTAGCCACATACATTGACGCCAAAGCCTTTTCCTGCTTAAAAACGAACTTTACCGCCTTGCCTTACCAAGTTGTCTGCTGTAGGTCACTTCAAATATAATATAAAATCATTTTTAAACGTTTATACGTTCACGAGTGACACATTTTACCTGCAAGTTGCTCTTTAAGTATAAGACAGTTATTTTTTCTGTATCTCTTAATCAGCATTTTGTTTATCTTGATTAAAATATTTAACGTTACTTTTGGATATTATTAGCTTTATGTAGGCTACTTTAGTAGTGATTTAGAGAAATGTGACACAAAAACGGGCTAACGTTAGATCTTTCTTGAGATCCTGTGCTGATACAGGACTCCTGTACAGCAAAATGGATCTCCATTGAATTAGACACGGAGATGTTAGTCACATGGCCACTATCAAAGCCATCGTTGCCTGCATCAACTAACTTCAATTTAGTGGTTGTATAATAAAATAAAAAGTGGTAACTATAATAAAACAGCTAGCTGTCCACTGAAAATATTATACCTCAATATGAACGCCTATAGACAGCATATCTGTTCACAAGCTGCGTATGGAAGAACGTGCACCTTTTACAGTTTGAGAAGCAGATACTTGAGAAACAGCACGTGTTTCCGTTAACTTGACATGGTGAAAATGACCATGTGTATATTATTTCTATAGAGTAATTAGGCTATATATATATTAAATGTATTGCAATTCTCAATATCACCCAAATCGGCATAGCATGAACTGTTTTTCTGTGATGTTAATCAGATAATAAGGCCCCCACGTCCGCATTAAATGTTCTGTCTATCAAATTTATTTTGACTTTAGAATTTCATGATTAGCCAATTAGCCTTCTCTCTAATAATAATAACATGGACCAAGCAGCGTTATGCGCAATATACGTGAGAGACATTTGGACAATTCTTTAGAGATGCGTTGGGGGAAACACTCATAGGAAAAACTGTCGTAAGGTATACCTTTCAAGCCCTCGTAGCCACAGTAACGGGGGATCTCACTGGTATTGACCGTGTTTGTGCTGATAACTAGGATGTGTTGCAATATTGTAACACTGTAAAATTAATCATTGGTCTAAGTTAAATAACACAATAATCGACATAACGACATCTGAATGGAAATGCGTAGCCTAGTTGCTCATGTTGTCAATAATGTCATGCTCGGAAACTACATAGTGTTCAGGGCTGATAAAACCTCGGAACGAACTGATGCCAATGCCCGGTAGTAACCTCGGGATACTGACATGATTGCCACGAAAAGACTGCACCAATGATGAGGAGGTTTGCTGGTCATGTGTCCGTGGGGTGCAATGCTATGTTTTTTACGTCTAGCATCGTAATTGGCAGATGCGATCTGGCTACAGTGGAAAGACACGTTTGGCGTTCTATTTTGGTGAGCGCCTGAGTGTGTCATTCTGGTATTTCGGTCACGTGAGAAAAGGATGGGTGCTTTTGATTTAGGCTATATTTCTGTATATGAATAGTATTACAGCTCTTAGCAAATCTATTAAAAAAGGTGAAAAAATAGAACAGCAAGAGACAGTTTCTGTACATATGGCATATCTTATGTAGAAATGTATTTGTTCTTGTTTTAAGATAATATGATGGTTCATTCATTCATGACTTATAATGTTATTTCCCCAGAAGCCTGACATGCTGTTGATGGTCATTAAGCTCAGTACATTTAGTCAGCTGGACCTTCCCCTTAGTGTGTTAGCTTGGGTCCAGAATCATAGAGACCCAGACTGCCATGGATGGGGAAAAATATACTGCTTTAGTAATCTTTAACTGTAATCATGAATGTGAGTCGTGAATAAGAAACAGATTATGAAGTGTGTGGATTTCGGGCAACCTTTTGTCTTTTTTATTGATTAACTGTGAGGCAGTTTGTGTTGACTACCTGTGATGACCAGCAATCCAGGAAGTGATGATACGAGACCGTTTAGCAGGTGGCTGTGAAACTCCATGGCTAGAGATGAGATTTTGGGGGGAAGTCCACAAAGAAGATGACTCAATACAAATGGCTGCAGTTGATTTTGAATTAAAGGAGGAACACAAAACCTGTTTTGCTCATTTCCTAAGTGTTCTGTATCAAATTGCCCCTCTGTTCTCCACTCTGAAATGCCCAAAGCAAAGTCTGTGTCTGACTTAAGGGCATACTTGGCTGATTGTGGTATGGCAGTGCAGAAAATCAGGTTTACTGTCCGGATTAGCTTACTGGAGCTTCTGAGAAATGTCTCCCTTAGGGACCTAAAGCTGTTCCACAGCATCGGTATATGTCATGACCAGTTGAGCTACTAAAAAATGAATTTGCACATGCAAACAGTGTCACTGCAGCGTTCCCTATGATGTTAATATTTAACTGCAAGTTACGCGGGGGGCCTGGAGGCCTCAGTGACACCTGATAGTGAACCTTTGTTCAGGTGTTCAGACGAACACTAAATTTGCACCCAAGGCCGTTTCGCTGCACTGTTTGTTCTGGAACTTGTCCTGTTATGTAAGTGGGCATTACAAGATCTCTAGGTTCTTCTGTTCCCTTGACTACTGAGCTGATGTTCATCACGTGAGGCTGACTAAATTGTGTCCCCGCTTAATAGTTCACTGCCTCACGCCATTCGCCACACAAACAATTGCACAGAGATTTCACTCAGAGGAGAAAGGCAGCGACGGCATCGACTGGGTAGTTCATAATGTAGGACTAATCAGCCCACTACACTGGGTAGTTTATAATGTAGGACTAATCCCCACTGCACTGGGTAGTTTATAATGTAGGACTAATCCCCACTGCACTGGGTAGTTTATAATGTATGTCTAATCAGCCCACTGCACTGGGTACCACTGCACTGGGTAGTTTATAATGCAGGACTAATCAGCCCACTGTGCTTGCCACTAGCTGACTTTGGCAAGCAGAATGGCTCCGGTTTCGGCTGAAATCTAAAAACACTATGAGGCCTTCAGGATTCTTTGCTGCTTGGCGTGGCTGCTCCTCATGCTTGTCTCTTGACGTACATAAGACACCAGCAGCAGTCAGAGTGGAGACTGTAATGTGACATTGTGGCCCAGGCATCATGCACTCACAGCACCACATGTGCAGCATCAGTGGGGAGAAGCATGTTTATTTCTGCAAGTTTTCCCTCACACTTGCTCCCTGACCAAAACAGGAAATACTGGTACGAGCTGTCTGACAGGCTAGCCTGAGGAGGACCGAGACCAATGGTTACCACCGGTTACCACCGGGAGCCTGCAGTCGGAGATTGATGATCAGTATCAGTGTGTGCATGGTGTGATGTCGTTAGACTGGAAGAGCCACATGCTGCAGAGGATGAGGTTGTGGCCTGAATAGCACATTCTGATCAAGACTACACACACACACCTCACACACACACACCTCACACACACACACACCTCACACACACACACACACACACACACACCTCACACACACCTCACACCTCTCACACACACACACACACACACACACACACAAGCCTCTTTTGCTTACAAGCTAAAGGAAGGGATGATGGGAAGTAGGGCTGCACGATTATGGCCAAAATGATAATCACGATTATTCTGATCAATATTGAGATCACGATTATTTATCACGATTATTAATTAATTTTAGTGTCAAAAATATTTTTTCCCTAAACATATTGGACTTGCTATCTGGCTCACCCAAATTCTTCCCCTCACATTTACTCCCCTAAATTACTGCAAATATAGATTTGACTGCGACTTCTAAACTTCCAAACAAATGTTTTGTGCGTGCTACTTTGTTAATATTTGGGAAAACGTTAACAGCCCACCGGGAATCCTCCCAACGCTCCCCATTAGCCACTTAAGCTCTGCTTCTTGTTCATGAGTTTACTGTAATCGTTTAGTCCAGGGGTGTCCAAACTTTTTGACTGAAGGGCCACATTGGGTTTTGAAAATTGGCCAGCGGGCCACACACAAATAATAATAATAATAATAACGTTTTGTATTATTTAAATGACAAAATAATTTTGTTGTAGAAAATTAATTTCTTAAATACTGTTAATTTGATGCTGTTTAATTCATTTATAAATGGTGCACTGTCACTTTAAGACTCTTTGCCAGCTCCACTCAAATAGCCAATGGCTAGTGCTGTGCCTATGGCTGTGCCCTCTCACAGTTTATAAATGGTCAGTAGTGGGAAGTACTGTTGCTATCGCCCTCTCTCCCACGCTCAAATGCGTCCCCAATTAAATGGACTAGCATAACGTAGTTAGATCTGCTGCAATGGAGATACTATGTATCTCGATGTGACGAGCTGTTTTGACATTGACATTGTAAACGTTCTCTAAGAAGAGTGTAAAGCAGTTTGTAGTAGCCTAAAGTTAACCACAACGTCGTCTATCGCTGAAAAAAAATAGCGAGCGGCCTATGATAAACTAATAAATGCTCGGCGGGCCGGATTAAAGTGCATGGCTGGCCGCAGTTTGGACACCCCTGGTTTAGTCATTCGTTGATATGTAAAACACTGACGTGTAGGCTACATTTTCATTATTGTTCACTCGTTTTGAGTAGGCTGTGTCTTGAAACGCATATGCATTGTAGGTTGCACATGTAGCTTATAAAATACATGAATAAAATTCACGGATCCCGTCGTTAGCTCAACTCTTATTATATTAGGCTATAGGCTATCGGAGGAAGCAAACAAGGACTAAAAGTTAACGTGATATAAAAGGCATGAGTGGTTTACGTCATGTGATGTGTTTCACGGTATGAGTTGAGAGTCCTGCTTTGCTTATATTTTTGGTTAACTTAACTTGCCTGAAATCAGAAATATTTTCGAACAATGGATGATCCGCTTCGAGGGACAAGCTCTTGGCCTTCTGCTGTGCCACACATTTGATTTTTGATCGTCGTTTATTGTATAGTCTAACTAGCCTACTAATAGTTACTAGCTACTAATAGTCCACAGTGCATCAGGCTGAACAGTGCAGGGAACAGCTGTCATTGGTAGGCTGCATGCAGGCACAGCGCTTGATTTGTTTTGTAGCGGAGCGTTCTATGGGTTGCCAGGTTGGTTCTATGGGTAGAGCACGCATTTGAAATATCGCTCGATCACGCAAATTTGATCGTGGGAAGCCGTGATGGTGATTAAAATTCGATTAATTGTGCAGCCCTAATGGGAAGTGTGACCCTCCATTTCCCCAGTGCTTACAGGACGCGGTCAGGCCACCGGTCAGTTGGTCAGGCCACCGGTCAGTTGGTCAGACAGGTCTGTGCAAATATTGGTCAGAGATGCAACACCCCTGATTGAGCGCCGATAACCATCGACCTGCTTATCTTACAACAGCGAAGCAGAACACTGCTGTGGGTGTGTGTCACTGCTGTGGGTGTGTGTGTGTGTGTGTGTAAAAAATGAAATGTGTGCGTGGATTTTCTCAGCTGTGTTCATACTCAATTTCAATTTATGAAGTCTTTATTTCCACAGTTGATAATGAGGGGGGGCTTTTTTTTGTATTAATAAATGTGTTGTATCCATCACATTGTCTAAAGCAGGTCAGTCGGCAGCCGCTGTGGTGTATTAATACTTGCGTCCGTCCTCTCGTCTCCTGCCGGTTCCGTGTGCTGTGTTGTGGATGTCCACTGGCCGCATCCTTAGCCAGCGCAGCTGCGTCTGCAGCCTCTGCCCAGGCAGATGCGGAGAGCACCGCACCGAATCACCCCAGCTGTTTGTCCCATAGTAACCCCTCCGCATTTGCATTGCCAGCGTGAGTGTGTTTGAGTGGGGGGGGGGGGGTGTGTGGAGGATATGAGGAGGAAGCCCCGCCCATGCTGCTTTCACTGGAGCCCTAGCCTCCATATTTGGAACATGAGCTTTGTGGTGTGAGACGATTCAGCCAATCAGGGCGAGCGGAATGCTTGATGTGTACTGTGGGAAGTGTGTGTTTGAGGAAGTAGAGAGGGGAAGGGGGGGTGGGGATCTGGGTGGGTGTGGCTAGAGGGAAAAGCCGAAAGCTGTGTGAATGTGTGTGTGTGTGTGTGATGATGTGTTCTAGTCAGTAGCAAAGGCAGTAAGGGAAGGCTCACATATTTCAGTCGACCGGCGTTTAGAAAGCTCCTTAAAAACAGCTTTGATTTCACAGACGCTTTCAAGGGAAACCACATCAATACCAACATCATTCCAAAGATGCACTGTAAGTTTTTTTTATTTTGAAATTCTTAATTTTAATTCTTGGAATACAAGTGATGCTACCATGTTACCATTACTTTGATTGTATGCAAATGTGACCCGTAAAAGTTCAAATGTAGGCTCCATTAAATAGTAATGTCGATTTAAATCGAGAAATTCTACAAGTGCCTTAGTAGATGCTAGAGATCAGGTAGAGATGCTGAAGATGCCTCTGGACTGGGTGGTGCGTTCTTGTGATACTGCAGTCTATGATTCATTTATGGTGATGGTGCTTGATCTTATTTGATGTGAGGCTCTCTTCTGGGGCTTGTTGCATGTGATCACACACACGGGAGAGAGAGAGAGGGCTTATGATCCAGAGATCCAGACGGTCGCCAGCAGCAGGCTGGTTAGTATAGGGAGACGGCTTGCGCTGGGAGGAGCACACGCTTAGTGGCCATTCATTCGTTCAGACGGAGTTGCAACAGAAGGCAGGAGGCAGATCTGGCTTCCATACAAACGGACATTAAAAGCCGGCATCAACAGGACTGGCCGTCTAGCTCAGCAACTGGGGCATCCAGACTCTGGTCCTAGTGGTAGATGTGGTGCTTTTTACCCCACCAGCTGCTCTAGATCAGTGTTGTGGCGGCTATGTTGTGTTTGTGCTTACGTGTCGGTTGGTTTGTGTACATTTCAGGCGCTGGGTGTGGCTGTGTGTGTGTGTGTGTGTGTGTGTAAGGGGGGCTCTCTGGCGTGGGATGGACCCCTCCCCCAGCTGTCGTTTGATAATGCTATCCTCCCACCCAGAGAGTGTGAGCTGCATACCTCCCACCCCCTACACACATGACCCTGCACAGGACACACTTCAGCCTGTAGCGCAGCCGTTGCTACCCTCTGAGTGTGTGTGGATGCAGTGTGTCCGTGAGCAACAGGGGAGGACAGGTGTGTGTGTGTGGATGTGTGCCCTGTTCTCTCAAAGCTTTGCTCAGCTCTCTGAATCATGATCGAGGTCATAATGCCCTGTGACGGGTGATGTCATTAGTACTCTGTGTGTGTGTGTGTGTGTTTCCCAGGAGTCTCATTTGGGTAAGATCCCTGTAGGGTTCTTCCAAGGGGGGAAGCAAAACAATTAGCTGAGCTGAACAAGCAGCACCTCAAGGAGCAGGAAGCCCAACTGCTCTGGTCACTGCTGATTAAACCATCAACAGAAGACCTCAAGTGTGAACATATGAAATGCTCAGGGTTTAGTCACATTTCATGTATTGCCTTTTACCTGAGCTTGCGTTTCGCACGTAACAGACTGAGGTGAGGTTTTCCTCTTGGCTACTGGAAGGTCAGGTGGCTAGTCGCCAGGGCATGTCTCACTTACTTGAGTTTAGTTTAGTCATTAGAGTGACAGAGAGGGGGATGAGTGGGAGAGAGATGGGGAAACACCCAGGGGGGATATTTCCTGAGGAATGTGTGGAATATGAACTCCTGTGGGCTGAGCACTGTGGGTGTGTGTGACCCGCCAGAGGAGTGTGTGTGTGACCCGCCAGAGGAGTGTTGTGTGTGTGACCCGCCAGAGGAGTGTGTGTGTGACCCGCCAGAGGAGTGTGTTTGTGGGCTAGAGGAGTGTGTGTGTGGGCTATAGGAGTGTGTTTGTGGAGTGTGTGTGGGCTAGAGGAATGCAGTGGTGTGTTGAGCAGCAGAGAGCCTGTGGGGTTGAGATCATCAGATTACCTGCGCTGCGCTGTCATGTCTACCTAATCTCATCTGGGTAATATGGGTTTGGATCTCGGAGCTTCAACTGTCCGGCACTGTTAATCAACACAGATAACCAGCAGAGGAGATAGCCGTCTCTTTTAAAAGGAGGGTGGACAGATTGCCATTGGTCATTTGGTTGTGCGTATGGCTAGAGGCATCTCACAAGCCTGCTCTCTCTCCCTATCTTACCCACACAGCCCTCAGTTTAGAGATTTAGCCTACAGTGCAGTACAGTGGCTGTTGACTATTACACATTTCAATGGCGTCCATGAGTGGTGACGGAGGTGTATCGTGGCTGGAGTGTGTGTATCTTATAGGTTGCCTCTGATGCCATGGTAACCCATGACTTGGTCACATGTTTATGGAGGATGCCATGGTAACCCATGGCTTGGTCACATGTTTATGGAGATCAGTCTGCAGGTCCTTCCGAGAGCAGTGGACTGACGAGCATGTTGCGCAGTAGTGAGAGATGCTCCAGTGCCTTGTGTTTTCTCTTTGGCTTTTGCACACACTCTCTCACACACACACACACGCACACACACGCACACGCATACTCACACGAAAACACAGTGTGCACACATCTCCACCCAGGTGTTGCCATCAGCTCCGTCTGCCTGAGGTCTTGATGGTGCTGAGCCGTGTGGCTGAGTGACCAGTGGCCTTGTGTGTGTGTGAGCCGTGTGGCTGAGTGACCAGTGGCCTTGTGTGTGTGTGTGTGAGCCGTGTGGCTGAGTGACCAGTGGCCTTGGCCGTTCGTGGCTGGCCGCAGTGCTGGCTGACTGTCCTCAGTGGACAGTAAATCTCTCTGGATTGTGTGTGTGTGTGTGTGTGTGTGTGTGCGTGAGTGCAAAAGCCAAAGAGTGTGTGTTTGGCCCTGGCAGGGACGTGAAATCCAATAAAGTGTCCAGTATGATGGACCGGTGCTAGCAATGCATTTATGAGGTGGAGTTGTTTGTCCGGCAGGAAGACTCTTTATTCAGGCCAGTGAATTAGCGGAGAGTAAATGAACTGTGTTTTGTTTTCCTCATGTCTTAATCTCTCTGCCTCCCTGCCCCTCACACAAACACAATATTTGGTTTGCCTGAGCTAATTAATCAGGCATCATCAGTCATCATAAAATGTCTACACACACACACACACACACACACACACGGTTTAATGACCACCCGATTGTATGACGCCATGGGTCTACTGAGGCTCCATAAAGCAATAAACTCCCCTGTAGACGCATCTGTTGTTTGACCTTGACAGTGACCGCGTGTACATCTGTTGTTTGACCTTGACAGTGACCGCGTGTGAGCCTGCCTCCATGTCCGGTGCCGTGGTGATGGACCCCTCCGCGGGGGACGCCAGCTACCTGCAGTCCTGCGGGACGGGAAACAGCGCCGCATCCCTGGAGGACGTTACCGTGGAGTCGGCAGCCAAGTGAGGAACACCCCTCTCCCTCTTCCTCCTCCTCTCCCTCTTCCCTTCTATCATTCTCTAATTCTGCTTCTTGTCATCTTCATCTTCCTCTTCTTCCTCCTTGTTGTCATCATCCCTCTTGTCCTCTCCCTCTCACCCTCTCCTCATCTGTGTGTGTGTGTGTGTGGTTTATGGTGCAGCTGGTTGTTGCTTGTAAACCAGATAGCCCTTCTCTGGTTCATAAAGAATTGCCTAAGATAAGAGCTGCTCAGAGAGAGAGGAAGGGTGTGGCCTGCTGCCAGGGCATCGTGTGTGCGTGTGTGTGTGTGTGTGTGTGTGCCAGGGCATCATGGCTGGATCCGTTACATGGCTGTCACAGCCAGGTTACACCGGGTGCACAGTTGAAGCGATCCGTTTGCGAAGGTAGTACAAATACTTTTAGGAGACTTGGTCTAATTTGTTCAAATGTACGCACTCCTCTAACGGAGCGCTTCAGTTGCGTGCCTGGTGTAGGCTCCCCATCAGGCTTTACACTGTGTGTACTAGTATACTAATAATAGAGCAGTTTATAAGATTATTGCGCTCAGTTGGTTGAGTTATTGTTTTAAAGGGGGGGGGGGGGGGGGTAATAATAACATGGATTAATAGTAACATGGATCAGAATAGGTAATGTCCCTGAAATTTCCCAAAAACCCTGCCAGAGGTGCGAAGTGGCGGTTTCGCCACATGACCAGGCAGATTAGAAATGGGTGATGTCACACCGGGGGGGGGGGGGGTCTAGAATTGAATGTTGCGCCATATGACGAAATAGATTAGAAATGGGTAATGTCAGAATTCCCCTGTCAGTCCTGAGTGTGTGTTTGAGGCTTGACGGTAGGAAGGTAGATGTCCTTTAATCCCTCCGTGTTGGCTGTAGCTGTAGAGGGGGGGGGATTCTGGGAATTCTGGGATTCTGGGAATTCTGGGATTCTGGGAATGTCATTAACGCCCCCTTCCTCTCCCTCTTCCCTTTTCCGCTGGACTTTCCAGCGAGTCGTCAGAGGAGGAGTCGGCCTGCGAGAGAGAGGAGGAAACGAGCACACACACCACACACACACAAGGTGAGCACACACACACACACACACACACACACACGGTGAGGGAGAGGAGGAAATGAGCGCACACACCACACACACACACACACACACACACAAGGTGAGCACACACACGGTGAGAGAGAGGAGGAAACGAGCACACACACCACACACACACACACACAAGGTGAGCACACACACCACACACACGGTGAGGGAGAGGAGGAAATGAGCGCACACACCACACACACACACACACAAGGTGAGCACACACACCACACACACACACACACACACACACACACACACACACACACACACACACACAAGGTGAGCACACACACACAGAAGAATATCCACAGGCAGATGGTCCTTTTATATGGCCCTCAAAACGCACACACTCTTTCAGGTTACACTGTATTTTGTATATCTTCCCAACAAAAACTGAAGAGCCAAGTTTGTTTTTAGCAACCTCACATCAACCACACACACACACACACCCCTGGGCCTTAGCTCTTGAACTCAGTTTTTATAGAACACATAACAACATGCTAAAACTGTGTGTCTGCTCACAGTAGCCACATTTACATGGACACTTTTTGTCGTGTTGTCATGTGTGTAACTAGCCAGAGGTCAGCTGAATCAAATGGCCATTGGCCTGCCCATCTCTCTGCTGCTGCCGGGCCTGAGCATGTGATGGCCTGATCAGAGGAAACGAGCTCCGTCACACTCAACTGTGACCCACCCCGCATGGAGCACCAAGTCCGAGACCCCACAGAGAGCCAATGAGGTTGCAGCAGCCAAGTCATAGACACCACAGAGAGCCAATGAGGTTGCAGCAGCCAAGTCATAGACACCACAGAGAGCCAATGAAGTTGCGGAGCCCAAATCAGAGACACCACAGAGAGCCAATGAGGTTGCAGCAGCCAAGTCATAGACACCACAGAGAGCCAATGAGGTTGCAGCAGCCAAGTCATAGACACCACAGAGAGCCAATGAGGTTGCGGAGCCCAAATCAGAGACACCACAGAGAGCCAATGAGGTTGCAGCAGCCAAATCAGAGACACCACAGAGAGCCAATGAGGTTGCGGAGCCCAAATCAGAGACACCACAGAGAGCCAATGAGGTTGCGGAACCCAAATCAGAGACACCACAGAGAGCCAATGAGGTTGTGGCAACCAGTCAGAGAGCCAATGAGGTTGCAGCAGCCAGTGAGGGTGACACCTGTGACTTGGCTCTGTTCAGGGTCTCATCCTGTTCCTGCCCCCTGTTTCCTGTTTCCAGCGCTGAGCCCAGCCCAGTGTCATCACTTCCTGCTGATGGGGATCATGGTGGACAATGGGAAAGCATGTCCTGTTTGGCCTCACTAACCTAGTCAGCATTCTCTAGTGACCCTACGCATCTTACGCAACGCCAGTCTGACTGACCCCAAAGGAATTTTGCTCTGTGTTCCACTAAATGACAGGCGTCATATTCTTTGTGTTCAGCGTTTACCGTATCAAATGAAGAATATGCCCTGTGAGCCATTTCAGCCCTGTTATCTGACTATTACTTTTACTCTGGAGTACAAAAGCTCCCATAGAAATACTACTGGTGACCTTCTGTGTGGCCTTTGTGGAGAGTGGGTGACCTGGCCCTGTGTGTGTGTGTGTGTGTGTGTGTGTGTGTGACCTCTGCTGTTCTGGCCCTGATGATAAAGTGTAGGCAGCTCTCAGGCTCCCGGATGCGCCGTGACCTTGTTTACGTTAAAGTGCTCCACAGCTGCAGAACAGCACGGCGCTCAGCAGCTTGTCAGCGTCCAACTCCAGAACGTTCCTCTGCCCAGCTCCTCCTGCTGCTGCTGCTGTTTGGGGTTACACAACCGCCCGCGCGGCCGATCTGGGTCAGTGAGCCTGCTGCCGTGCGCTACAGCTCTGTGGCACACACTGGACACATGGACAGCAGCCCATATGTTATCCCTGTGTGTGTGTGTGTGATGGGCTTGACAGCTTTAGTTATGCACTGTGTCATGAGTTGCTTCTTAATCTCCGTTTTAAAAAAACGTGTCACTTTGTTATGTTATCTTAATCCTTGTGTGTGTGATGGTCTTGACAGATTTAGTTACGCACTGTGTCATGAGTTGCTTCTTAATATCCGTTTTAAAAAAACGTCCCTTTTAATGTGTTTTTTGGGCATGTTGCAACCTACTGTACCATTGTTTTAATTCATCTCTTAATCCCTAATCCAAGGCCCTGTTGCTGGCCCGTAATCAGAGACTAGAGTGTTCTAGTAGTAGTGATGATGCAACCTCAAGGCCACAATCTCCACTGTTGCACTGTTGGGGAGATCATATGAGTCAGAGTGGGAGTCATGATGATGAATGAAGATACCTGAAAAAGAGGGGGATTTTGACATTGTGTGTGTGTGTGGAGGGGGGGGGGTGATTTTGCGCCTGTCGTGGCTCAGCATGAGTGTCCCCAGTCTAGCTGCACACGGTCCAGTCTGTCGCACCTGAACCCACATGGCTGCTGATTCCGATTCTGGAACCCTGATCTGGTTCTGACCCGGTCCAGTCCAGGAAGACTAAATAGACCGGACATAAGGGGGAAGGGCACTGCAACACCTAAGTGTGTGTGTGTGTGTGTGCGTGTGTTTTTACACGCGCATCATTCTTGACAGATCACATTGATATCTTTGGCCAATTGGGTGTTCCTAGCCCTCTGATTCTCCTGTATATCTGCAGTTTGTTGGAATGAATTAATAAGACAAATGAGATGATCAAGTAATTAATCAAGTAAAGATCAAGTAATGAATTCGTAAAGTAAAACCCCATTAATAAGCCCAACCTGCTCTCTGCAGCCAACGCCGTGCGGCCCAACTCTCTGGCGGTGACCGCGGCGGCGACCGCATCGGCGAGCACGGGTCTATGGACCACGCACGGCGACGGGGAGGTCAAGCTGAGGATGTCCGAGTCGGGCCCAGGGGCCGAGCCGGCGCTGACCGTGCACCAGATGTTCCACGCCTCAGTGGAGCGCTTCGGAAGCTACACCGCCCTTGGCTGGAAGGAGGCGGACCAGTGGAAGACCATGAACTACCGGGAGTACTACCGCAGCTGCCGCAACGCCGCCAAGAGCTTCCTCAAGGTGTGTGTGTGTGTGTGTGTGTGTGTGTGTGAGTGAGTGTGTGAGTGAGTGAGAGAGAGAAAGAAACGTAGAGGATCCCGTTCGTAGGCCAAAAAGCTACATGAAAACATATGTTTAGTGTATGAAAAGCAGCTTTGAGTGCTGAGTTAACTCTAAACTGGTAAAGTCCTGAGTTAACTCTAAACTGGTAAAGTCCTGAGTTAACTCTAAACTGGTAAAGCGCTGAGTTAACTCTAAACTGGTAAAGCGCTGAGTTAACTCTAAAGCGGTGAGTTAACTCTAAACTGGTAGAGTGCTAAAGACATGTTGAGGTTTAACACTTGAATTTAATGTGTTGGTTGGTGGGGGAAAATCTTGTGAATATTAAGTTGATAAACCTATTGGTGTTCTTTGAAAGGCATGAGTTGTTTCCTCTTCAGTCAGCTGTTAAAGCCAAGCGCTCAAGTTCCATCATACTCAGAGGAAGTGCTCTTGAAGCGGTCAGTTCTCCAAACAGAAGAAATTTAAACAAAAGGGAAGAGTGAATATAACAATGTGTGTGTGTGTGTGTCTGCCTGTGTGTGTGTGTGTGTGTGTGTGTGTGTTTACTGCGCGTCTCTTAACAGCTTGGCCTGGAGCGCTACCATGGGGTTGGCATCCTCGGCTTCAACTCAGCTGAGTGGTTCATCGCGGACATCGGAGCCATCCTGGCAGGGTGAGTGTGCTCGTGTGTGTGTGTGTGTGTGTGTGTGTGTGTGTGTGTGTAGGTGTAACTGTATATGAGCCCCATGTGCTAGGTTGTAAACAGAGACGGTGTGGCACGGCCCCTCTGTGTTGATGACTGAGCAGGTCGCTCATTGAGCTCACAACACATGACGCATGAATACCTGTGTGTGTGTGTTTGTTTTCCTAAACAAAACGTCACGCTGTGCGGCTTCTTTACTGTCCCTTTGTCCACGCCGACCAGGCCCGCAGCCAGGAGCTACGCAGCTTTAATGGACCTGCCCCCAGTACAGCCGCGTACACAGTGATTCACTCTGTTTTTGGCTAGAGCAGTTTCATGTGTCCAAAAAGCAGGAGTGTGTTCTCAAGCTCTACACATCTAGCACGCTGTCTGTGGCGTGTGATTCTTAGTTTAGTTTAGGTTGTTTATTCCATAATGACTATGTGTATGGAGGAGTGACATGGCAAGTCCTTAGCACTGCTGTCAATAGTATATAGAGTTATGGAGTAGTCTAGTCCTTAGCACTGCTGTCAATAGTATATAGAGTAGTGTTATGGAGTAGTGACATGGCAAGTGCCCTGCTGTGTTGTCTAATGTTGTGTGCCCTGCGGCTTGTTTAATGGCAAGTGCCATGCTGGTTGTTGTTGCAGTGGGTTTGCCGTGGGCATCTACACCACCAACTCCGCTGAGGCGTGCCAGTACGTGGCGGAGAACTGCCAGGCCAACATCCTGGTGGTGGAGAACCACAAGCAGCTGCAGAAGATCCTACAGGTGAGTGAGCACCTGAGAGCATGGCCACAGTCTCCACACACACACACACACACACACACCAGTACACCTACAAATATGTTCTTCTGACCTTTTAACCTGTGTGTTTGTGTGTGTGTGTGTGTGTGTGTTGTCGTCGTCGTCATAGATTCAGGACCAGCTCCCGCATCTGAAAGCCATCATTCAGTACAAAGATGAACTCAAAGAGAAAAGGCCCAACCTCTACACGGTATATATGAGTTTCCTTTACTCTATATATCTATATATTTGTGTATATCTGTGTGTGTTTCACTAATTCACGGAGTGGGATAAATGCAGAGACCAAATTTCCCTCACGGGATCAAAAGAGTATATATACTTATACTTATGTAAAGGCCCAACCTCTACACTGTATATATGTAAAGGCCCAACCTCTACACGGTATGTATGTGTTTCCTTTTGTTGACTTTTGTTAGTGTGCTCCACAGTATCGGTATCTGCTCACACAATGAAGTCACATTCCAAGCTAATAATCCAATCTCACTAGTTTAACAAGTTTGAGACTCCAGTGATTTAATAAAAATAGAAAAGGCGCCGCAGTAGTGGCCGCAGGGTAGCCGTAGGTACGGTGTACTGTATAATACTGCAACTCCGGTTGCTGTACGGCGGCTACATTGCAATGCTGCGTGCTGACTCTGGTCATGTGACCCACAGTGGGCGGAGTTCATGGCGCTGGGGAAGGACGAGGCGGACGAGGAGTTGGATGCCATCGTGTCGTCCCAGAAACCGAACCAGTGCTGCACGCTCATCTACACCTCGGGCACCACCGGCCAGCCCAAAGGAGTCATGCTCAGCCACGACAACGTAAGGCATCCCATAATAACCCATAATAACCCCTCACACATCCCATAACTGTCGCTCACTTGTGTCACTAAGTTACCCTCATGCTCAGCCACGACAACGTAAGGGACCTTGCACACATCCCATAATAACCCCTCACACATCCTGTAATAACCATCACTCACTCGTCACTAAGTTACCCTCATGCTCAGCCATGACGATGTAAGGGACCTCAGACATCCCATAATAACCCTCACTCACTTATGTTACCAGGTTACTCTCATGCTCAGCCATGACAACATAAGGGACCTCTCACACATCCCATAATATCGATCACTCGTGTATGTTATCAAGTTCCCCTCATGTTCAGCCACGATAATGTAAAGAGCCCAGATTACCATCCTATAATATCCACCCGTTGCATGTGTTAACCAGCAGAGTCGTGTTGTCATGACGATATAAAGGCCCAGATCACCATCCCATAATATCCACCCCTGTTGCACGTGTCAACCAGCAGTCGTGTTGTCATGACGATGTAATGGCTCAGATCACCATCCCATAATGTCCACCCCTGTTGCACGTGTTAACCAGCAGAGTCGTGTTGTCATGACAATGTAATGGCCCTCCTTAAAACTCTTGGTCAGTATGATGGTCCTGATCCTTACTGCTGGTCATTTCCCTGCAGCTGACGTGGACTGCGTTCGCCACCGGCCGAAACGTGCGTCTGGCGGACGCGGATAAGTCTCAGGAAGTGGTGGTCAGCTACCTACCACTCAGCCACATCGCCGCACAGATGATTGACATCTGGCTCACCATCAAGATTGGTGGGGCCACCTACTTTGCCCAGCCGGACGCCCTGAAGGTGAGTTGTGAAAGAGAGAGAGAGATCCTCTAAGATGTGAAAGAGGATCTTAGAGGATCTCTCTCTCTCTTTCACATCTTAGAGGACCTCTTTCTCTCTAAGATGTGAAAGAGCGAGAGATCCTCTAAGATGTGAAAGAGAGAGAGAGAGAGAGATCCTTTAAGATGTGAAAGAGAGAGAGATCCTTTAAGATGTGAAAGAGAGAGAGATCCTTTAAGATGTGAAAGAGAGAGAGAGAGAGAGAGATCCTTTAAGATGTGAAAGAGAGGGGGAGGTCCTCTAAGATGTGAAAGAGAGAGAGAGATCCTTTAAGATGTGAAAGAGAGAGGGAGGTCCTCTAAGATGTGAAAGAGAGAGGGAGGTCCTCTAAGATGTGAAAGAGAGAGGGAGGTCCTCTAAGATGTGAAAGAGAGAGGGAGGTCCTCTAAGATGTGAAAGAGAGGGAGGTCCTCTAAGATGTGAAAGAGAGGGAGGTCCTCTAAGATGTGAAAGAGAGAGGGAGGTCCTCTAAGATGTGAAAGAGAGAGGGAGGTCCTCTAAGATGTGAAAGAGAGAGATCCTTTAAGATGTGAAAGAGAGAGGGAGGTCCTCTAAGATGTGAAAGAGAGAGATCCTTTAAGATGTGAAAGAGAGAGGGAGGTCCTCTAAGGCTAGTCTTTGCAGTGCTGCCTCCCCGCCCCCACCCGAGTGTGGTAATCTCGTTAGAGTAAACCTGGTGTGTAATCCAGTTTAGCCTCAGATCGGCGGCCGTTTGGCACAACTTTAATTGACAGTATTAGTGGAACTCTCCTCTCCTCTGATGTCTTTTCCAGTCACACAGATGACGCACTCATCACCAGATGTCCACACACACACACACACACACATGCCAATGCCATGTTGGCACTGCACTATGGGATACGTAGTGCCTTGTGCCATGTGCCTTGACTTAAATTGCTTTGAAATTCTCAGTGACTGATTAGTCTCAATATAGCTTTATCTGTACACCCATACTGCAAATACACATCCTCGTTAGTCCTGTATACTGCAAATACACATCCTCTCCTCATTATAGTCCTGTATATTGCAAATACACGTCTTCATTATAGTCCTGTGTACCGCAAATACACATCCTCGTTATAGTCCTGTGTGTACCGCAAATACACATCCTCGTTATAGTCCTGTGTGTACCGCAAATACACATCCTCGTTATAGTCCTGTTTACTGCAAATACATGTCCTCATTATGTTGGAGACTATAAACCAAGTTCAGTTTGCTAATTTGTAATTGCATTGTCATTCCTGTTTACATGGGGTATGTTCTATTTCGACGAGGTGCTCTCAAGCGCAGCAGGATACAGCAGGCAATCCGATGGACCGTCTACATGCTGTTCAATCGGAATAGGAACGGACTACACCTCTCATTACGAATAAAATTCTAATCAGATCAGGCAGTTTTATTCCGATTGAGGTGTTTATATGAGAATTTTTCATTCCGATTGAACAGTTATTCCTTTTCTATTTCTATGGGACAGTGTCCATGTAAAGGTGGCTAGTGTGTCGTAATTGTGATTTCTATGATCCCCACATCAGGCCTGGCCTGCATGCCACGCCCTTTGACCTTTTAAGATGCACACACATGTGGTCTTTATAGGCATACGTTGTCGATCATATTTCCATTGGCATCAAAAGTAATTATGCAAAATATTGAACTTGCTGAATACAGATAGATGTGTTTAAAAAAAAAAAATGTCTGAAGGCCAACGACCTCATTCAGAGTGCAAACAATCCCATAGCTTCACACGAACATGCATGAACAAGCAGGTTGTTTATATAGACACACACGTATGTACACACACACACACACACACACACACACAGCATTGACAGGCATGGCACTCGAGCTGTCCCAGACTCGTGACTCCAGTCATGGTGCTTGGCGTGTGCTGGGTGTCTAGAGGCCAGCTGGGGCAGAGGGCGTGTGTGTGTGTGTGTGTGTGTGTGTACGTGTGTCTATATAAACAACCTTTGGTTCATACATGTTTGTGTGTAGTTATGGGTGGGTGTGTGTGGGTTAGGGGCCGTATATACCCCATATGTGCGACAATTCGGGTGTTTAAAGTTGTTAATGAACACGGGCACTCGGGTTCAGTGAGTGTACGTGCGGCAATTCAAGTTCAGAGTGTCCGGGTGTGTGTGGGGGTGGGGGGATGGGTACGTGCGTGGGGGTGGGGGCGATACGTGCGGCCCCTCCCTCGGTGGATAGCTGTTAACACCACTGCAGTCAGGAAGCCGTTGTACTAGGAGGGGAACCACAGCGTTGGAAATGGCAGTGTTGCAGGGCTGACGTGGCTTAAAATGATATTCAACACACACACACACACACACACACACACACACACACTCCTTGGCCTCCACGGTCATGCATTCCTTCCTTAGGAAGTCAGAGCAGCTGTCTTGGGTGGGGGGGGGGGTAGGGGGGTGCACAGATCAACCTCTTTCCATCTGTTCCCCTCTTCTCATTTGCACCCCCCCCCCTCATTCCTTCTCCAGGGTGTACTTTCCCCTCCGAGTCTTGGTGGGAGTTGAGTAGAGTTGCTGTCAGTGAGAGCCTGTCCTCTCTGCAGTGTGTCAGTGAGAGCCTGTCCTCTCTGCAGTGTGTCAGTGAGAGCCTGTCCTCTCTGCAGTGTGTCAGTGAGAGCCTGTCCTCTCTGCAGTGTGTCAGTGAGAGCCTGTCCTCTCTGCAGTGTGTCAGTGAGAGCCTGTCCTCTCTGCAGTGTGTCAGTGAGAGCCTGTCCTCTCTGCAGTGTGTCAGTGAGAGACTCTCCTCTCTAGGCGTCCGGTCTGCAGTGTGTCCCTGTCCTCAGTGCGGGAGTGTACTGCACTGTACTGGAGTGCGTCCCTGTCCTCAGTGCTGGAGTGTACTGCACTGTACTGGAGTGTGTCCCTGTCCTCAGTGCTGGAGTGTACTGGAGATCAGATGGAGACGAGAGGGCGTCTGCAGCCAGGATGACTGTACAGCATCAATCAGTTACACATTAAATGTGCAACGTCCATTATCTGTGTGCAAACATTGACTCTTCCCCCCCCCCCCCCCCCCCCAGGGCTCTCTGGCGAACACGCTGCGTGATGTCCGGCCTACGGCGTTCATGGGCGTGCCGCGCGTCTGGGAGAAGATGCAGGAGAAGATGAAGTCGATCGGCGCCAAGTCGTCCACAGTCAGGAGGAAGGTGGCGTCCTGGGCCAAGGAAGTGGGCCTGCAGACCAACCTCAGCAAGATGGAGGGGTGAGTGGTGTGTGTGTGTGTGTGTGTGTGTGTGTGTGTGTGTGTGTGTGTGATGGAGGGGTGAGTGGTGTGTGTGTGTGTGTGTGATGGAGGGGTGTGTGTGTGTGTGATGGAGGGGTGAGTGGTGCACCAAGCCTCTCCAAGACCACACGCCACATCAGAGTCGAGAACAGAGTCTCCGTCATGTGCTCAGGTGTGCTCAGGTGTGGAGCACAAACAAGGAAGTTCTCTGTAGATGAATTACTGCACAGCCACAATTTCTTCCGTGAATTTTCTTAGAAAAAGATAAGCAACTGTCCATAAAGGACATGTCCAGTCAATAAAGACATTTGTAGTCGAGAAAGGCACATTTTAAGGAGTGCCTTGCCCATTACTCGACCCTTTCATGCCCGATTGCACCCTGCGTTGTGTCAATAAGGTAGGCCACTCGTTTTCACAGCGTGGTCGCCTGTTTTGTGTTGTGGTGTCTTATTAGATGGCCAAGACTATAAAACACACAAACCCTTCAGCGCCCAGAGCACACATTATCTAGTATGGAACGAGTGAGTGCCAAAACAGAACCTGCAGTATTTAGTGAGGAAACTACAGACAGTGTTTACTGCAGTATTTAGTGAGGAAACTACAGACAGTGTTTACTGCAGTATTTAGTGAGTAAACTACAGACAGTGTTTACTGTAGTATTTAGTGAGGAAACTACTACAGTGGTGGTGGTGGTGTAGGACAGGCCTACTGGCAAGACTGTGTGTGTGTGTGTGTGTGTGCTGCGCATCATGTCCGGCCCGGTTGCTGTTTGACTTGCTGCTTCCCACGTTTGGGGGAAGTCAGAAGTGAAACCAGGTCAACTTGAGTGCCTGCAAGACTCCTCAGCAGCACCACTGCCCCCCCTCGGCCTGTCACAACAAGAGCGGTCACTGCACACATTTGCACTCTCATCTGGTCTTAATCTGAAGTACATCAAGCTAACATTCAGACAAGCTGGCGTTATTTTGCTGCTGCTTTTGTATTTCAGATCTACGAGGCCCTTTCCTTTTTTGGTGCCTGTTTACTTTTTCTATATTAACGGTGACCAGTAACATAACATGGCTGAAGTGATGAGTTGGGCCCGTTGGGCGTCTGTATTCTGTATTTTGTGTTTAGTTTGTTTTTCCTTTTACTGAAGTGGGCGAGTGTCTCCTCTGTCCCCTGTAGTAACGGCGCTGTGGCCAGGAAGCCCATGAACTACCGTCTGGCCAAGAAGCTGGTGTTCCGGAAGGTGCGGAAGGCCCTGGGGCTTGACCGCTGCACCAAGTGTTACACGGGTGCGGCGCCCATCACCAAGGATACGCTGGAGTTCTTCCTGAGTCTGGACATCCCGCTCTACGAGCTCTACGGCATGAGCGAGAGCACCGGACCACACACCATCTCACTGCCCGAAGCTTTCCGCTTAACCAGGTACACACACACACTCACACACACACACACCATCTCACTGCCCGAAGCCTTCCGCTTAACCAGGTACACACACACACACACACACACCATCTCACTGCCCGAAGCCTTCCGCTTAACCAGGTACACACACACACACCATCTCACTGCCCGAAGCCTTCCGCTTAACCAGGTACACACATACACACACACACACACTATCTTACTCCCCAATGCCTTCCACTTAATTAGGTATACACACACACACAGGATCTCACTGCGGAACACCTTCTCCTTAACCAGCTACACACACATTCATAGAGATGCATACACACTCAGCTAGTCCAGATTAACGCATACATTATACATTACTTCCCTGTGATCTAAAGTGTGTCTGTGTGTGTGTGTGTAGCTGTGGGAAGGTGATCCCTGGCTGCGAGACGAGGATATTTAAGCCTGATGAGGAGGGCAATGGCGAGATCTGCTTCTGGGGCCGCCACGTGTTCATGGGCTACCTGAACATGCCCGAGAAGACCGCGGAGGCACTGGACGCTGACGGCTGGCTGCACTCTGGGGACCTGGGCAAACACGACACACAGGACTTCCTGTTCATCACCGGCCGCATCAAAGGTACGGGACCACACACACATTTATACACACATACACAAACACACACATGTGTACACACAGACAAGCACACGTGTATTTACACACACATACAAAACACACTCAGGCATTGTCTTCACTCACAGCAGAGCAGTGCTGTCTTCATATGCAGCCAAGTTGTATCAACCCTTGTGTTTAACTCGTGTGTGTGCGGGTGCGTGTGTGTGTGCTTAGAGCTGATCATCACTGCTGGAGGTGAGAACATCCCCCCTGTGCCCATCGAGGATGCCCTAAAGGAGGCCGTGCCGCTCATCAGCAACGCCATGCTCATCGGAGACAAGAGGAAGTTCCTCTCCATGCTGCTCACCATCAAGGTACTACTATTAACAGCACCATCACCATACCATTACGGTACTACTGTTAACAACACCATCACCTTACTTACATTACATTACTGTAATGTTGACAACAGCACCACCCCAGGGGTGTAGCATAGTAGCTAAGGAACTGGGCTAGCAGGCAGTATTCTGAAAAGTTGAGGGTTCAATTCCCGGTGCCCTTGAGCAAGGCACTTCACCCGGAGTTGCTCTGAGGTAACTGGCCCTAATAAGTCAGTCAGTCAGTCAGTCAGTGTCTGGATGTTTGGACTCCCAGTTGTTTGTGTAAGTCGTCCTCAAGAACAGAACTGCTGTTGTCTGTTCATATTGACATTATCTGCAGTCCCATATTGGATAAGGCAGCGATCGGAATCGGACAACGCTTTAGAGATTACAGCTCTTGTAAACTTGTTATCTCCTCATTGGCATGTGCACTTCAGCTGCATCTGGAGGTCATGCATGATGATTAGATCTGTTCTGATAACCTGCTTCACACACACACACACACACACACACACATATATATACATACATACACACCCTGCCATACATAGATTAGAGCTGCCTCCCAGTCATAAAACTCTTTGGTAGATCCGCAGGCTCGTAAAGTTAGTTATATAACTAAGTATTTTATAACTAAAATACTTGGCTATAAAAGTTATAGAATTTAAGGTAAGTTATAAAATACTGCCACCTTGTGGAGTAAAATAGTAGTAGGTGTTCAGAGCAGAACAGCGCTGCACACACTGAAAGACTGGATTATAGACACTGCTGGCTTCACAGTAATTCTGCTTCAACAAATAACTAATTACAAAGTAGAAAATACACTTCATGAAATAAAGCAATCTGTATTTGTGTGGGAAAGAAAAATAACAACTCTATCGTACACTACTCACAAAAAGTTAGGGATATCTGGCTTTCGGGTGAATTTAATGTTTCAGTACAGAAAGTACTAACAGTTAAATGACATTAACTGTTGGACATGCACATTCAAAAGTATAGAGAAGGTCACATTAAGTTCACCTGTGAAGGTTATAGTGGATTTTAGGTTCATCCTGAAATTTCACCCGAAATCCCAGACTTTTTGTGAGTAGTATGTGTTGCATTTGAAGTCTTTTCAACATTAGATTTTCTCACTCTTCTCTTAGCATTCTGTACTAAACATTTGAAGAGTTAAAAAGTCAACTTCTCTCTCTCCTTAGCTCAGTATTGTGATCTGTGGTAGATTCTGACCACTAGCCCTGTAGCTCTTGTTGACCACTAGCCCTGTAGCTCTTGTGATCTGTGGTGGTCTGTCCACTAGCCCTGTAGCTGCTAAACAGGAGGGTTTTTGGGTCCTATTACTCTGTTAGGTAGTGAGTAACATAACATGTTAGTGAGCCGTGAGCCGTGAGCTCTATATGTTTCAATGCAATGGGCCCAATCAACGTAAAAAATGATTCTGCGATGAGTTGAACAGGTTCAGTCATCTTCAGTTCTCTCTCCGCCTTAAGTTCTCTCATGAATACTGCAGAACCAGTAGAACTGCAGAACCGGTAGTGGGCACAGAGCCAGAGGGGAAAAGCCATCCATCAGCAGACCTGACGGAGAGGTCATTTCCCAGGGTGATATTCTGACTTGAGTTTAACGTGTGTGTGTGTGTGTCAGTGTGAGGTGAACTCAGAGACTGGTGCCCCGGAGGACGAGCTGACGGCCGAGGCGCTGGAGTTCTGCCGTAAGCTGGGCAGCAGCAGCACGCGTGTGTCCGACCTCGCCGGGGGCCGCGACCGCCTGGTGCACGCCGCCATCCAGGAGGGGGTGACCCGCGTCAACGAGCGCGCCTCCTCCAACGCCCAGCGCGTCCAGAAGTGGACAGTCCTGGAGCATGACTTCTCAATCACCGGTGGCGAGCTGGGTGAGCACACGCACACATCACACACCCCCCACACATCACACACACACACACACACACACCCCCACACCCCCCACACACCCACAGACACACACATACACACCCCACACAGACACACCACACGCACACATCACACACCCCCCACACATCACACACACACACACACACACACCCCCACACCACACACACCCACAGACACACACATACACACCCCACACATACAAACACACACACCCCTCACACATCACACAGAAGCTAAAGTTGCACGCTTCTCCTCCTCAGGCCCCACTATGAAGCTCAAGAGGCCGGTGGTGATGAAGATGTACAAGGAGCAGATTGAGAACTTTTACAAAGAGGTTCCAAGCCCCACCACCCCAGATGCCCAGCTGCCCCCCAAATAAACACAGACACGGCTCCATCGGATCAGGAGACTGGCACGTCGGCACTGGTCTCACACACACACACACACACACACACACACACACACAAACACAAGCAAGGTCACCCTCAGGCGCGCAGTTTAAATCCTACATACTGATCTCTCGTGCACTCAAGCGTTCCTGTTGTCCTGTCCGTGTTCTCTAGTGTGTGGGTCAGTTTGGGGTCTTCGTTGTTTTTGTTTACATTTGTGCAGTGTGATTTGTATGTGAAGAACATATGTCATAGCCATTGGTGAAGAACATATGTCATAAGCCATTGGTGAAATATCTGTATTCCAAAAAAGAGAGGAATTGTCAGGTTAATTTGATTGTTTATTTATTGTTATTATTGTGATGAAGTACAATAGTACGATTGGATGAAGTGAGCCATATCATTGAGATTTTCGTTTTTTTTTTTTAATGAACAGGACAAACTGCATGAAATCCAAAGCTATAAGGACCTAATAGAGATTTGAGGATACTGATAGAAATGTTGATATCTCATATTTATTGTTTACATTTAGCCACATATTCTCTTAATGTATACATAGAACACCTATTTGGCCAAATGTTGACAGAACTGATGCCAGATGCCTTGAGTGGATGCGCTTCACTCTGTTGCTCTTTGCACTACCACTGCTCCTCAACACAAACCACACACGGGGAATGACGGGGCATTGCGTTTTTGTTTGTGTTTTACGTTTTTGTTCTATTTGATTTCTTTTGTGTTCTGGTTTGGTTGTTCTACTGACGGTCCTGGGGGAACTACTCCAGGTACTGGTCAAGTGCAGGCGCCAGCCGATTGGTCAGCACTCGCACCAATCAGCGTTGAGAGCAGCGGTCGTGCACTGCACTGGAGCAACCTCTAAACCAGGTCATTTAAGCCATAAATGCCATTCTTATGGGTTTATTATGCAAAGAGAAGCCGATGGCTGGAGCTAGACATGCGGGCCAGTGCAGCTGTGTGATGAGCCTCGTGTAAGCTTTCTTTTGTAAATATTGTAATTGTTTCGTGTTTAAATATGTTTTGCATACCAATCTGTGCTCTTTGTGATCTCATTTGAGTGCTGCCCTGTCCGAGAGAGGACGCGGGCGCTGTGCCGTACCTACTATACGATCCTAAGCTAGCGGACTTGGACCCGCACACCTGCCTGTCACTCATATGCGTTGCGTTGTATCTCTGACAATCCTAGCTGAGGTCATGGCAGAGTTGCATTCAAAAGGTTCTTGAGAGAGTGGTCCTTTTGAAGTAGAAAAGGTTCTTGGGAGAGTGGTCCTTTTGAAGTAGAAAAATCCATGTGTGGTGGATAGAGAATAGAGAGAATGTCTGGTATGTATTTGACTGCCAAGTTGAATGCAGATGTAAAATGTGAAGGCTCTCGGAGGGTGCACTAAATGCAGTTATGGGGTAATATCTATGATCTAGACTAGGTAATGTAGGTTCAGATTACTTATGGACGGGGTAATGTTAGGAACATCTGGACATTTGTAAATCGTGAAGGGTTAAGAACTGTTTTGCCACTGAAGCATAGTTCATAATTTTTTTGCCATTTCAAAGATCTAGTCCCTAGACTGGGCCCGTCATTATTTATTTACATCAAATGAAGTGTCTGTTAAAGTTGACAGCATCGTAGGCTCGATCCAAAGAGAATTGTCAGATGTCATTACTAGTCAGACTTAGTGCAGCGAAAGGCCAATTGGCCATCCATTGAGAATGACTAAAGGTGTATATAGTTTCCCGTACAGAAATGTCAAACACTCTGTTGGAGCTCTGATGAAAGTGGGTATGAAGGTGATCTTACGGGGTTCAAATAAGTTTGTAATTTCCATAATTACCATATTTTATTGATTTATCTGATGGCTTTTGTGTTTAAAAGAACACACACATACCCTGACGGACTATCGTATATATTTACCGTCCATAAACGATCTCCAAACATGAACACATTTGCCATCCTGTGCCAGTTATTTCTACCTGAGGCCACTGAGCCTAACAAACGTGTCTAAGTTGTGCGATGGGAGTTCCACTCGGTACAAAACCCGCCTGCGAGGACTCGTACTCACCTGACCGCAGCCAGACGAGCTGACCGACACCTGCGCGGTGTGTGTAGTGTTTGTGCATGTCATTGTTTGTCCCCAAGCCCTCCTGGCTTTATGTGGAGTCACTCAACCCCTCTGTGTGTGTGTGTGTGTCTATATTCAGACTGGATGCATGTGAGTGTGCGCAGATACAGAAATAAATCTGATTCATCCTGATGACGCCTCCTGTCTCTTACTGGGCTGAAAAAGGACTTTTTTTTTTTTTACACAGACTTCCTGTTGTGTTTTGACACTGTTGTTAGATAAGAAGGGACTTGTGCTTAGTGTTTACAGTGTTGCTTCTGAGTTAACTGATAACAGATGAGGTAACATTCGTTATGGGATCAGTACGGTCACGGCCCAGAGAGGAATGTCCTGCGCACATCTACAGCTGTAAAGCTGAGCTTGTGTTGCAGAGTAGAGCATGAAACAGTTTCTGGCACAGAACTGACCCCCCCTGATCTAGTGAAGGGACCGTGGGGAACCCTGAGGAACTGACCCCCCCCCCCCCCCCGATCTAGTGAAGTGACCGTGAGGAAACAGCTGTGATAAGACTTCCTGGTCATGCTGCTTCCTGATAATGCTGCTCACATTTGTGCAGAAGTGTTCGTGTAGTCAGCAAAAGCAAAACAAAAGTGACAGTACTTGATGACTTTTATTATATGATTTTAAAATAAAAATTAAAATAACATTTTGTCCTTGCAACTTGCAATCACATGGCCACATAGTGGCCCTGTACGCCAAGTTAAATAACACGAGATCCCACTGTTCAGCGATCCAGAACACCAGAACACAAGAACCCTCCCGACAACAACCACCCCTCCCCTCCCCCACCCTCAGTCCCACTCAGATAAATACAGCCAAGTCCTCCCCCCCCCAGCACAAACACGTAGGACAAACCACCGACACAGGAAGTGACCGATCCATGCCCCGCACACGAGCCACTCGACTCGCTCATCCAGACAGCAGCGTCTGAGGACGGCCAGCCAACAGGAAGTCCATCTGGGGCGTGCTTCCCAAAACCATAGTTGCTAACTACGTTAGCTAACTTTGTTGGTTACAATGCAATTTCCCATTTCCAACCAACTAAGTTGCTAACAGGTTTGCTAACAGGTTAGCAACTATGGTTTTGGGAAGCGCGCTCCAGAATAGCATAGGCGCTGCCCAGGTCCACTCATGGCTCTAAAAAAATAAACAAATCCACGTAGGAGTAGAGTTCATTTGTGAGTTCTGCTCACCACGGGCCCGGTCCTGGTTGCTATGGCTTCCTGAGGTGGCGTGGACGCTGCTCTTCCTCTTCGGGTCGTACCGGCAGGTCAGACTCGGGCAGGCCGGGCCAGTCCTGGAGGAGAATCCCAGCGCGCGGCCCAACGGAGGCAGGGGAGTGAGTGTGTGTCTGTGTCAGACCGCCGCGGTTGGCATGACCGAACCTCACAGAGTGCTGCCACATCCTTTGAGTCAAATCACACTCAAAACACCGCAGGACATACGCATCACAATAACATGAGAAATCCTCAATGGAAACAAGACTCGTTCCTCTTTGATACGCATCATAAACACTTCTGTCAACAAACAGATTTCTTTAACCAGTCAACACTAGTCCCATGATGTCCAATGGCAAGTAACTATGAACACAATACAACATTCTTTTGAGACACACATCACTATGCCTGAAAATAACAGTCTGGTTCATGGACATGTCTCAGATGGGTAATGACAAAACATGCCAGTACAAAATAAAAAGAAATTCTTTTTTTTTTTCCTTTTTTTTCAGTTGGCAAAAAATTTCAATCAATACCATATTGCATGTAAATAGTGTATAAAATTCTTAAAAAATACAGTTCAGATAATTAAGTACTGAAGTCACCACAGCCAAAAGTGCAGAGGTACATAAATACAAACGACGGGGTTCTCTCTCCTCGGAGCTGACCCTGTACCCCTCCAGCCCCCACCATGACCAGCAAATGACCCCACGCCCGGTCAAAGGGCAAAGTTCATGAACTCGGACTTGGAAGTTAAAAGTTCACAAAGCAAAAAATAAAGGACAGTACATCTTTCGCACCCCCAACCCCCCCCCCCCCCCTCCCCTCAATTCACTCTCACCCACTCTCTCTTACGCTCACACACACACACAAACTGCTGTTTGCTCAAACAATGGCAAAGTTTTAAAGGAATAAACCTGGGATCTGTCAGGCAGACATGATGGATGCTGACCACAGGGCAGAGACGTCTTCTGTTTCCGCAGGAGACATGATGGATGCTGACCACAGGGCAGAGACGTCTTCTGTTTCCGCAGGGCAGAGACGTCTTCTGTTTCCGCAGGCAGACATGATGGATGCTGACCACAGGGCAGAGACGTCTTCTGTTTCCGCAGGAGACACTGGACACTGTTTGCCCACCCCCACCGCGCAGGGACGGAGGACATTTGGGGGGTAGGGCTCGCTCTTCAGGCAAGGCAACACAAATCTTAAAGCTATTAGCATTAGCATCCGAATAAATAGAAAAGGACCAGAGGGGGGGGGGGGGGCATCATTTCTGAATCTCAGTGCGAGTGGGAGTCTGGAGACTAGAGGGCTTTTAATTCTTCTCAGGGAGGGGGAGGGGGGGGGGCAGAGGGGGCAACTATGACTCTCACACACACACACGCATCCAGACACACAGCAGAAGTAGAGGATGGCCACAGATTCAGAAGCAGACCAGGCTTGTTGCCGCGACGAGAGCACATCAGCCTCTAGGATATGATATAACTGCTAACACTGACACTGGTAACCATGCCAACAAGCAGACTAACAACACCCATAACTGGTGAAAGGTAAGGCCTTCATTAGACACCACCAACACTGATAAAAACACACGTTCTCACAGTAGTAGACCTCAGTGGACCATTCTAGAGACTAGCGGCTCTGAAACATTGTTAACGGCGAGGACCGGCAATCATGTGACACCCCCCCAATCACTGCCCCAACCCCCATGACCTCTGACCCCTCACTGATCACTCCACTGGCACTCTGTCTGTCGGGAGCTGAAAGGCACTAACATCTAGCCCTAGAAAAATAAAAGCATACATTCAATTTCTCTTCACGGGTAACAGCATTCCCTAAAATACTTTGAACATATCGGTAGAAAAATAAAAACTGTAAAAACTGGCCCGTGTTCTCCTCTTCCGAATTGGTGTGATATGGCTCCTCCTGTCTGCTTGTGGCGTTGGGAAAGGCGTTTAGTCAGTGACCCCCCCACAGGGCACAGGGTAGCATAAAGGGACCCCCAGGGATGAAGCAACTTACTATGAGAAGGCATGGAGGTGGATCTGACACACACACACAAACACACACACACACAAGAACTGAGACAAAGCCACAGCAGCTTGTGCTCGAACCTCTTAGAAACAGCATGAGGTGGCTACTCTTCACACGTGCATGCACATGTTCACGCACACACACACACACTCAAATCTTCCTCATACACAGAGGAAGGTGCACTTCCAAAGGGGGACAGGGAGTGTGAGTGTTGAGGGTTGAGGATCACAGAGCTTAGTACAGGATAAGTACACCTGTTCATGGGTTTGTTTATTTGTTTGTGTGTGTGTGTGTGTGTGTGTGTGTGTGTGTGTGTGTGTGTGTGTGTTTTGGAGGTGGTGATGAGGGGGTAGTATTAGAGTTGTTCCTGCCATTCTGGTTGTGTATACAAGATTCCACAAAAGAGACGGACCTGGCAGCCAACTGAACTTGACCCCCACACCACACCACACCCCCACACCACACCCCCACCCCACCCCCCCACCCCCCTCCCTCCCAGCGCAGTGCTATGGCGGTCTGTTGGGAAGAATAGTTGGAATGCCTGCCTGCTTGTCAGGCTCCAGAACCTTCTACAAGGTTCTATCTGCTGCCGCTGTCCTCTCTTCCTCTCCTCTCCTCACCACAGTTTGTATTCTGTTTGTTCTTGTTGCTCTCCCTCGTTCTCTCTCTCTCTCTCTCCTCTTCACACTCTCTGGGCGCCTGGGGAGGGGGGGGGGGGGGGAGAGAAGCCCACCCCTGGCCGTCCGTCAGTCACGTGGGCGTGGCCTCCAGGTAGCGCTGTAGTTTACGGACAGTCGATTCGTCCAATGAGAAAAGGTCAAAGTCAAAGGTTGTGTTGGTGACGTTGAAGTGGCCCGTCTCCTCGATCAGATTGACGATCTGGGAGGAAAAACAGACTTTAGAGTTACACACCAACAGCACTAACAGAACCCATTCACTCACACACACACACACCCACACCTGCTGAAGGACGTTGCGTTCCCTCAGGTCCATGAGTCGGCGGTGCAGATCCACCAGTTCCTCAGTGTAGGCCTGAACAGTGGACACACAGGGAGGACAGAAGGTCAGCACACACACACACACACACACAAAGACAGACAGACAGACAGACAGAGACACACACACACACGCTGTAGAAATAAACTGGCCTGTAGAATGAGAGAGTAAAGGAGCTCCACCTACCTTGTCGTATCCCTTCTTGAGGACCTTCTCAGGACGACAGCACTGGTCAGGACTCTTCCTGCCCGACACCTGCACCAAGAATGAAGGGGGGGGGTGGGGGGATGAGAGAGAGAAAGAAAGAAAGAAAGAAAGAAAGAAAGAAAGAAAGAAAGAAAGAAAGAAAGAAAGAAAGAAAGAAAGAAAGAAAGAAAGAAAGAAAGAAAGAAAGAAAGAGAGAGAGAGAGAGAGAGAGAGAGAGAGAGAGAGAGAGAGAGAGAGAGAGAGAGAGAGAGAGAGAGAGAGAGAGAGAGACGGGACACAGATTAAATTAATGGAGAGGTGTGGTAGCCTGGGTGAATCCAAATTTAATTCCAAATTTGCTCAATTTGTGTGTGTGTGTGTGTGTGTGTGTCTCACCTTGATGGAGGAGCTGTGTTTCTGGGGCGGGGGAGCCAGGTCCCTGTTGGGCCGGTGTGGTCCGTCACTGCTGTCACTCTCACTGTCCATGCTCAATCTGCAAAAGGTCAGAGGTCAAGCAGAATGTCGAATTAGTTATTGTTAGTTAGTCATTGACAAAGACTTAACATAGTATTGATGTAGGGAACATTCTTCCTGGAACAGGAACTTGGCTAGAGACGTGATGAAGGATTGATTTCACTACGTACACAAAGGCATCTTACGACCGTATGGCAACATCAAATAAAATGAGTCATCCATGCAGCTAACTCACTTCCTCTAGAGTTCTGCTTAGGAAAGGAGTGTCCAGCTATCTATTGTTAAGTGTATGATCACTGGTCTATATGCTGACCAATCTGACTGGAGCAGGGATTTGCGCATTTCAACTAAAAGATCAGCAATTATTAGCTTATTAGGTCATTAGCAACGACAGCATGTGCTAAAGGAAGTGCTAAATAACCATGAGCACAACATGGGCTCTACATGGACTCTCCTAATGCCCCCGTTAACCATGAGCACAACACGGACTCTCCTAATGCCACAGCTTCTGACAGGCACTGCACAACTGTGTCTGCCTGAGAGGGCACACACACACACACACCTGGGTTGTTCTTCACACACACACACATCTGTCCCAGGTGGCTGGGTTGTTCTTCACACACACACACACACATACGTACATGCACACATATACACACCTTTTCCCGGGTGGCTGAGTTGTTCTTCACACACACACACACCTGTCCCGGGTGGCTGGGTTGTTTTTCATTCACACACACACACACACACACACACACACACCTGTCCCGGGTGGCTGGGTTGTTCTTCACAGGCGTCTCCTCCTCAGAACTGCTGTCGTCCTCATCAGACTCCTCCGACTGCAGGTCCTCCACCATGGACCGCAGAGGACCTAGGAGAGGACTGCGGGTGTTAGCCAGCATAGCCTCAGGCACACTCTAAAGCCTCACACACACTCTAAAGCGTTTGTTTGTTTGTTTAATTTAAGGCCATTTCCGCAACTAAGGCTATTTAATGGCCAGAGCACTGTGTGTTACAGAAACTTAAATATGTTTTTTAAAATCTATGCTAATAAGATATTCTAAAACCTTCAAAGGTGGGACCTTACTAAAAACATCAGCTATAGAATTTTGATCACTCTAAAGCGTCCAGATAACACTCTGCGGATCATTACTCACACACCAAAGGATACAGAACTGCACCCTGGGTCTGAAGCATCAAATTAGGAATTTATACCAGACCTTCAGGACTAATTGATACCACATTGAATCAGTATAAATACTACTTATGCAAATTGTGGTTTCTTGCTTTATAACCTGTCCATGCTCAAACAACTATTCATGTCATATTGTGACCAAAAAACATCCCAGCAGAATCTATATTTTACAGTTCAAATGCATTCTCAGACTGTTCCATGTTCGTTTGATAGTTTAGAGTATTAGAGAGTGTGTGTAGTCTATTCTGATAGTGTACAGAAAGGAAACTAAACATGTTTAAGTTCTTTAGATCTCACTGCTCTAATACACACCTGACACAAAAACATAAACCACACACACACACACACACACAGGCTCACCTTGGCCTTGTTTCTGCAGGGGCTCAAAGTCTGAGTCAGAGCTGGAGTCGGAGCTGGAACTGGAGTTGGTGGGACTGGAGGGAGCCGACTGCTGCTTAAAAGACACACACACACACACACACGCACACACACTTCAGCCAGTGCGGGTGCGGAAGCGCATCTCTCGCTCCACTGCTGCCTGAGTCAGGCCTGCGGTGGCAGTGGAGCCCTGTGCTCTGAACACACACACACCGCAGAGGGGGCTAGAGGAGGCTATTAATATCTGCCTGAGCAGTGTGTGTGTGTGTGTGTGGAGCTGTTCACAAGAGCAGCCAGTGACACCCCCTCCAAAGAAGAACACAAAGCTGCTCAGCGCACTTTGACTACATATGGTCATCAGTGGACATTCACTCCAGGTCTCCATAGCAATCACACTGCATGGTCTTCATAATGTATATAATTTGCTTTATATTGCATATTACAACAGGATGTCAACTAATATTCTCATGGACACACACACACACACACACTAAAACATACTCTTCCAGCCAAACGCCACACATCCACAAACCTCGGACTTGGACGATGCCTCATCCTCCGAGTTGGAGTCATCCGACTCCGGAATCTTCTTGGGCTCCTTGACCTCCGGTGCGTCGGACTTGGTCTTGGCCCAGCGGCCCTTCTCCTTGGGCGGCTTCTTGTCCGTGTAAGAGGGCGGCACTACTGAGGAGGAGGAGACGCGGGGGGAGGTGCCGGTGAAAACCCCTCCCCCGGCGCCACCCTTGGGCTCGGAGGCGGAGCCAGAGGCACTCTTCTTCTGCTTCTTCACGCTGGGTTTGGGCGACTCCACGGCCGACGGACGCTTGCTGGGCGCCTTGGCATCGGGCGGGAGCCCCCCCCCCACCCCCCGCCTGCCCCCGCGCCCCCCCCACCCCCCCCCCTTGGGAGACATGCCCTCCAGCTTGGCCTCCTTCAGCGTGAGCTTGGGCTCCTTGAAGGCGGCCTTGGGCAGGACCTTCTCATCCTTGGTCTTCGTCTCGGAGGGCTTCTTGGACGAGGTGGACGAGGAGGAGGTGGGAGGCTCGCGGGAGCTCTTGCTGCTGCCGCTCATTGCGCCGTCGCGCTCTCCGTCGCCCTTGGAGACGCCCTTGCTCTCGGAGTCCTTGCGCTGTCGTTCCCGATGCTCCTTGGTCAGTTTGTGGGGCTTGGGCCCTTTGCTCCCACCACTTCCCTCTTTACTGGGGTCCTGCAGGGCAACAACCAGACACGATCAGAACTGACCACACCAACAACCAGACACGATCAGAACTGACCACACCAACAACCAGACACGATCAGAACTGACCTCTCAAACAACCTGACACTATCAGAACTGACCACACCAACAACCAGACACGATCAGAACTGACCACACCAACAACCAGACACGATCAGAACACTAAACTGACCTCACCAACAACCAGACACGATCAGAACTGACCACACCAACAACCAGACACGATCAGAACTGACCACACCAACAATCAGACACGATCAGAACACTAAACTGACCTCACCAACAACCAGACACGATCAGAACTGACCACACCAACAACCAGACACAATCAGAACACTAAACTGACCTCACCAACAACCAGACACAATCAGAACACTAAACTGACCTCACCAACAACCACACACAATGAGAACACTAAACTGACCTCACCAACAACCAGACACGATCAGAACACTAAACTGAACTCACCAACAAGCAGACACGTTTACAATACTTAACTGCCTCACAATATACAACAAACAAACACAGGCGGTAGGCACGTGCTACTTCAAATTAACTAACTAACTTCACATGTCAAACAAACTAAGAACTTCTTACTGCAAACAAAACACTTCTTACTGCAAACAAAACACTTCTAACTTCAAATAAACTACTTCTCACCTCTAACTAACAACTTCAGACATCTAACTAACCAACAACACTCACTTCTAACGAATTAATAAACTGACAGCTTCTTATTTCAAACAAACAACTTCTCACTTCTAACTAACAACTTCTAATGAACACGTCAGACAAATTGACTTCCCTGGTGCAGGTAAACAGACAAGCATAGCTTACTGTTCAACAAAGGCTCGTAAACAATCTGACTGTCCAATGTGACGTTATTGTAAGCAGTACAACTTTTCATCACAACCTGAACTTATCATTACACAACGTAGAGAGGGGTTTTGCAAGCAGTCACACTGCCTTTTCAGTTACTTAAAGAGCTGTGTGCACATTGCTTTGTATATTATACAAGAGCTATTGCTATCAGGCTAGAAAGCTAGCCAGCCACAGGCAGACGCAGATACCGCTAATCTGCATGTCTCCTCATATCTGGGGAACCACTATCTGGAATCACTGGACAGAGCATAGCTTGATTAGAATTTGTTAGATTCCTTTTTACCTGAACAAAATTCTATGTTACAACCATCTTGATTTAGTGAAACAGGACGAGTGTTTCGCCTCAGCTGTTATTATGTAACTACGTCCAGTCGCAGGACAGTAAAGCCATCAAAGCTCTTCTAACGGCGTGTCGTTTTACATACATTTAGTATTTACATCCAGCGTCTCGGACTTGAAGGGAAACGCGTCTGTAGGAACTAAGCCGCTGAACTAAGCAGCAGCAGAGATGAGCCTGCAGCGCTTCCGTACTGACCTTTGCCCCGTGCGAGCTCTTGGTCTTCTTGGGGTCGGAGAAGGCGGAGAGGGGGATGGTGGGCAGCATGGGGTAGTCGGGACTGGGTCTGGACACGGCCTCGGCTCCCTCAGGAACCACCTGCATCTGCATACGCCACGGAGGACACACACACACACGTGTTACACAGGAGGACACACACACACACACGTGTTACACAGGAGGACACACACACACAGACACACACGTGTTACAAAGGAGGACACACACACACACACACACGTGTTACACAGGAGGACACACACACACACACACACACGTGTTACAAAGGAGGACACACACACACACGTGTTACACAGGAGGAAACACACACACACACACACACACACACAGGAACACTCTCTCTCTCTCTCACACACTCATATGTGTTACACAGGAAGACTCTCACACAGACATGTCATACAGGAAGACCCTCACATGCACAGGAACACTCTCTCTCTCTCTCTCTCACACACACACACATGTAAACACACTCTGCCCCTAGTCCCACAGTGATCCCACTGCCTCTAGTCTAGACAGACCCACTCCATGTCCCCCCCCCCCATCCCCCCCATCCCATCCCATCCCATGATTCCTCGGCCGCCGGCCCCTGCTCACCCCTCCAGCCTTGATGAGCTTGCGGCGGAATTCACTGGTGGGGTTATTGAAGGTCAGCTTTTCGCAGCGCAGGTGATTGACAGGTGGGTTGCCCTCCAGGTTCAGGAAGAGGTCATAGTTGAAGCACACCTTCTTTGGCTCTTCCTGTGAGAGGACAGACTGTCAGCAAAGCAGCTTGTGCATGTTATACCACACAATACCCAATGTGCATGTTATACCACACAATACCACTCCACCAAACACATGTACCACAAATACCACACAGGAGATTACCCACTCCACCAAACACAACCACACCAGAGCAGATTACCCACTCCACCAAACACAACCACACCAGAGCAGATTACCCACTCCACCAAACACAACCACACCGGAGTATGAGATTACTGACAAAATTACCCTTCACCAGAATTGCCATCAACATTTCTAAACTACCTACAGTTTGACTGAGCAGAAGTGGTTCTGAGCTGTAAGTGTTAAACAGGACACCCCAGGGGAGGGGGCATGTCATGTGATGTCATAGATCAGGTGTGTGTTGGTGTGTGTGTGTGTGGAGGGGGCATGTCATGTCATGTGATGTCATAGATCAGGTGTGTGTTGGTGTGTGTGTGTGTGGAGGGGGCATGTCATGTGATGTCATAGATCAGGTGTGTGTTGGTGTGTGTGTGTGTGGAGGGGGCATGTCATGTGATGTCATAGATCAGGTGTGTGTTGGTGTGTGTGTGTGTGGAGGGGGCATGTCATGTGATGTCATAGATCAGGTGTGTGTTGGTGTGTGTGTGTGTGTGGAGGGGGCATGTCATGTGATGTCATAGATCAGGTGTGTGTTGGTGTGTGTGTGTGTGTGGAGGGGGCATGTCATGTGATGTCATAGATCAGGTGTGTGTTGGTGTGTGTGTGTGTGTGGAGGGGGCATGTCATGTGATGTCATAGATCAGGTGTGTGTTGGTGTGTGTGTGTGTGTGGAGGGGGCATGTCATGTGATGTCATAGATCAGGTGTGTGTTGGTGTGTGTGTGTGTGGAGGGGGCATGTCATGTGATGTCATAGATCAGGTGTGTGTTGGTGTGTGTGTGTGTGGAGGGGGCATGTGATGTGATGTCATAGATCAGGTGTGTGTTGGTGTGTGTGTGTGTGGAGGGGGCATGTCATGTGATGTCATAGATCAGGTGTGTGTTGGTGTGTGTGTGTGTGGAGGGGGCATGTCATGTCATGTGATGTCATAGATCAGGTGTGTGTTGGTGTGTGTGTGTGTGGAGGGGGCATGTCATGTGATGTCATAGATCAGGTGTGTGTTGATGTATGTGTGTGGAGGGGGCACAGTGGGGTGTACTACGAATCTCGATTAGTGGGTTAGCGAGGTATGTTGCGCTCAAAGCCAGGCTATGCTGTGACACGAAAGTGGATCTGTTTTAGTGTCGCTATATCACCATGGTATCTTATGCGGTCAACCAAACCTGGTCGGGAGGAGGTTGTGCGCTAAGTTATAGCTCAAATTGTAATCTACCGCACACTGACCAATCAATTGTCTTAAAAACGAAGTTCTCACGTGTAGGATTCTGTCATATATCTTACAGGTGGAGCTCGTTTTGGATCTCGAATGCGCTTTAATAGTGCTGTGTGTGCAAATATCCCACTATGGACGTGCATACCATACAACAACTGATGCCAATTGATTTATTTGATGTTATAGGTTAGACACAAAAAATGACCGCAGTGTAGATTAAGCTATCGCTCATGAATGCGGAAGTAATTGTTTTTAAATAGAGGCAGTCTTGTGCGTCTCCACGTTACACGATTGGCCAAAGTCATCCCAACACCGAGAACGTGCACACATTTCTGAGCTGAAAGCCTAGTTTGACAAATATATCACATAACTGCAATCGTAGTATCACTTAACGTATACCCCTGAGTCAAGGCTTTGTCAAGCCTCGATATGTCTACATAGCCTAGATATGTCTAACGTGCTTCGTAGTATACCCCACTGGTGACGTCGGAACTCAGGTGTGTGTTGACGTGTGTGTGGAGGGGACACTGACCTTGTTCTTGAAGTAAACTTCGATGGGCATGAGAAACCCTGCGTAGCCGGACTCCTCCACCTTATAGGGCGGCTCCTTACAGACTGCAATCAAACGCAAACACAACATGTAGCATCATAGCTAACACAACATGTAGCACCATGCTGTTCATAGCTAACACAACATGTAGCATCATGCTGCTCATAGCTAACACAACATGTAGCATCATAGCTAACGCAACATGTAGCATCATGCTGCTCATGCTGATCCCTCAGAACACACAGCCCCAGACAGGGGGTGGTAGCGCTTCATAGCAGAAATGGCCTTATATTTTATATAAAAGTGCACTCTTTCACATAGCTTTCACAAAATTGAAGTAAAAGATTTCTCTTTGTACATGTAGTAACAATACAGATTTTACGTCACAAAATGACTCATAACGAGAGCCACTGCGGCAGCCGCACGGCCGAGCTCTGCCTAACCTCGTTTGGGTTTGGGGAAACTCTCGTGCAGCCGGAAGACGACCTTCTCCACAAAGTGCTGGATGTCCCCCGTCTCTGGACCGCGCACAAACACCATCCAGTCGTGCGTGAAGCCCTCCGACGTCACCTTCTTACGCAGCTGCGCTCGATGGCCCAGCTCCAGCTTCACCTGGACCGTACACTGGACACAGGGAAGAGTAGACCACATGGTGGGTCAAGGGACCACACACACACACACAAGAGGCAAAACACATGATGAGTTAAGGGACGACACTCAGACACACACACACACAGGGAAGAGCAGACCACATGATGGGTTAAGGGACCACACACACACACACACACAGGGAAGAGGCAGAGCACATGGTGTGTTAAGGGACCACACTCGGACACACACACACAGAGTGGCCCAGCTCCATCTTCACCTGACCCCCCCCCAAACACACACACGGCTCTACTCTAAGGCAGGGATCACATTGGCCAGTGGCAAGCGTAACGCAGCGCTCAGACCATAATAAGTTCTACCTCGTTCCTAAGTAACACAAACGGTTTGCCTAAACTGACAATTGAATATGCTCGCATTGCGCTTTGAAAGTTGAACCAAGTTCAACGCTCAGTTTGTTCAACGCCAGCACTGCCACCGTTCCGCTGCCGAACCGTAGAGAACAAGAGGAACCCTGCCACTTGCCGCTGCTCTGTGTGGTCCCCACCTAATTGCTGACATACAATGACTGAAGGCGGCTCAGAAATGACAACCATGTTGATGTTGTGTTCTACAGAGTTGGTTTTACTGATTGCCTGTGTAGTGGTATGTATCTATCCCCAGGTACTACATGACAGAGGCCAGTTGAAAAATGGAAACAAGAAATTACTGGAGGTGTTACACTTGTTGCTGAGCATATTTCATCTGACTACTACTAATTGTGTGGCTTTTTTTTATTAATTACTGTTTATAACAGGGGTTGCCAACCCGTCGATCGCAGTCGACCTGTAGATCTTTGGGACTTTCCCAGTAGATCCCGAGAACTGGAAAAATAAAAACACAGTCATCAAATTCCTGCATGTTCGCCAACGTCAACGCCTACATTTCAGCGCGGGATTGTGGGTATAGTGCATGATTAAGATTCAAGTCCCGCAGCTCTAGCCATCATAATGCGAGAAATTCCCGCACACATTTTACAGTGCTATCTGATAATGTTAATCTAATAATGGAGCAGCGTGAATGTGGGACCGGACGGACCAACTTCTGACTCTAACCGAACGTAACCCCATGCAGGGACACACACACACACACACACACACACACACACACACACACACACACACACACACACACACACACACACACACACACACACACACACACACACACACACACACACACACACACACACACACAGAACCACTTTGCAGGTGCGCTCTCCAGGAAAGGACAACAGAAGTTTAGCGATCAGGAACTGTCAGGAATTTTGCAAACACAGAAGCATGACATAGAGGCACTAAGACGTGAGGGAACATGGATGTGTTCTCCATTTGAGGAACGTAATCGATTACGGACGTGCACAGACAGCTCAGACACAGAGCGCATAGTAGGCCTAGGTTACTTTCACTTTTGGTGCGCATTCATTACGTGAAAGATGCTTCATACCAAGACGGCGATCAAACATGATCACATTTGTCATGACGTGTTGTCACAAACACTTAATCCAATTAGAAAATCAAAACCAAAATAATGTAAGTAAAGACTATGTTATGTGTTATTCTCTCATTGACGCCTGTAGAAGGAAAGTGTGATTTTGGTTTGTAAACTGTATGCTATTCTTGTGTAACCCAGACTAAAAGGTACAGAGGCACAAGGGGTGGAGGATGTGATATTTTTGACCTGATACATTTGCCTAAATAAAAGGCCTTAAAAATTGGAAGTATTTTGGCTTTGGTTCACTTTTGACGCTTCAAGGTAGATCTTGCCTTTGTTTAGGGCCGAGGTCAGGGATCTTGGGCTCACAAAGGTTGGTGACCACTGCTTTAGAACATAATTAATAAATGTTGATACAGAAGCAGCAGAAAGCTGAGCGCAGTAGTAACCTTTAGGTCCTACACACGTGAGAAACCCTTTAGGTCCTACACACGTGAGAAACCCTTTAGGTCCTACACACGTGAGAAACCCTTTAGGTCCTACACACGTGAGAAACCCTTTATCACTCTTTTGTCCTCTGCCTGCAAACAGGAAACGGCCGTGAATACCAACTACTCTTTGGGTAAATAATTAAACTTCCTGCAGTACTTGATCATTCTTCCAATAACCTCATAGCTACCTACTGCTCTAAGAAACTACATTCACTCTCCATGGATCAAAAGAAAAGCATTTTCACCACACCCCCACCATAAGATAATCCAGAGAGTCCATCGTGCTGATTCATCTACATGGCTGTCAATCATTAGATCACACACAGCGCAGTCCAATAAGTGAAGACTGAACAAGAAAGCCGGGGCTTAGGATATTGGTCTATGCTTTCACACATTTGAATTTCCACCAGAAACTGCTCACTGCAGCATTAGGTAACCTGACACCACGCAGTAATGTGATCTTGTTTCATGCACCAGGCGACAGTGATATTACAAATCTGTTACACTGAGATAATGTGTTCATCTGAGTAAACAACCTCTATCCCTGACATCGCACAGTATCGGGCTCTTTTCTCGTGCACCAGGTGACGTGATGTTGCACGTCAGCTACGCTGGGATAATGGATCATGCTCCAGGTGACGTGATGTTGCACGTCAGCTACGCTGGGATAATGGATCATGCTCCAGGTGACGTGATGTTGCACGTCAGCTACGCTGGGATAATGGATCATGCTCCAGGTGACGTGATGTTGCACATCGGCTACGCTGGTACTTGGCACCCGGCGGCGTGACTGACACCTGAGAGGAGACGCACGGCCAGACGAGACGCACGTCCTGCTCTGGCTGCCAGTTAGAGGACAGCGTGGGGTTGCGATGCCCTCCCCCTGGAACGCCACGCTGGCCAATGGCAGAGCGCTGGCGGCGGTGCGGGGGCGAGCAGGGATGAGCCTCGCTGGCACACAGACGCTGGCGGGCACGCCTGGCACTCTGCCAATGGTAATGCCATTTGCTTCCAGACACAAGTCATCACACTCTGGTGCTAACACCGTCGCCACGCCAGGCAGGGCCAGGCAGACAGACAGGTGGGGGGCCAGGCACACAGCACGACAGAAAACAAGTCGAGATCAGGCCGGTCTGAAATAACAGACAGCGGCACTGCCAAGGTGTATGCTGAAACACCCGAAACACGCTGGCCCTCTAGGATAAGTGTGCCACTATGCAGACATTTACAAAAAGGCTGGTCCCTCTAGGATAAGTATGCCACTATGCAGACATTTACAAAAAGGCTGGTCCCTCTAGGAGAAGTATGCCACTATGCAGGCATTTACAAAAAGGCTGTCTCGATGATAAACAGCCTGCAGACTGGACCTATCCACTCACTGATGAGCATCCCGAGATCCGGACAAGTGAAAGCTGCAGCTAGGATAACGTTCTCTTATTAGGCACACACACCTCTACTGTTGCTTTCTTTGGATGCAACGGACGGTGGAGGACAGAGACACACACACACCTCTTCAGAAAGACTGTCACCCTTCTTGGGCCCTTCTTGCATAGATACATTGTTAAGAGCTCAATAGCCACCACTGCAGTCTTACAGGTTTCATCCATGGTGTTAGGAGCTGAGTGCCCTACAATAGCCATAACTGCTGTGCAGAGGGCCCAACAGCTTTCATGGAGATGCCTCTGTCTCTGTCTGCAACTGTAGCACCACTGTGTAAGCACACACATGACCGATGGGAAGCTCATTGCACCAGCACACTGGGTGGTCAGGCCATCACAGCTGTGGTGAACACCCACATTTCAGGAGTACTGGTAGGTACAGATTCCAGAAATGTCAGTGCCTCTTAAATAACTGCACAGCATAGCTCTTAGAAAAAGGGGGGTGGCAGGTAACAGAGTCATAGCTTAAAGAGGGTCAGCAAAAATGTTAACGAATCATTCCTTTTGGGGTGGGAGCTGGAAAGGTATTTCTTGTAGGATATTTAGACAAAACTATGCCATCGGTCCGCGGAAAGAAAGGTGTTGAGTGAACTCTTGTAGGAAGAGGAGGGCGAGAACGCAGCATCTTGCGTAGCGTCGGGCACAGGCCTGTCCTGTACAAAGCTAACTCGCTAACCGGGCAGCCAAGGAAGAAATTCCATAGGACCGCTACCTCCGCGGGCAGACACGTCGGAATGCAAGAACCTTACGACGTGAACTTAAAGAATTTTAATTTCCCAATATAGCCAACAACATGTATAGCTATATGTTTTCAGACCTGAGTGGAAATTATTCATAGCTTTTTAGGTGACAACACTACACATTCATATTGGACTTGTGTCTGCCTCTCACGTTAAAAAGTTTGCAAGCTAATTGTTACTCATGTTAGCTAACTATCCCCGACTTCTGCAGATTTCTGTGCCACCTAATGTAGAAGTTCTTTGTTTCTTATTTCATTGCGTTTAGGACACATTGTCTCAAGACAAGGTATTTAAAAATCACCCACATCAACCTACATCTTCTACATTGCAAATTAGAATCTAAAAACTTAACTTTGAACCAACTTGGTGGTAATAGCAACTCTAGCCAGTGTAGCTTGCTAACCTGCTTGAGCTGGGAGACATCTTTGAGGAAACACACAGCTAACGTTAGCTAACGTTACCACAATCTTTGACGTGACAATTGCACCTAGCCTGCCGCCCTCACCAACTGATTAAATGTCATACCGCGAGCTTGGTGCATAGAGTACAATACCACAGAACACAGATGTGACTGAAATGTTTTGTAGATTGCATATAAATGGGATTCCCGCTTCATGCTCCCATTCCTAGCGTCAGCACAGAACACCCCTCCCTCCTCCCAGACGTGGAAAGCAAAGCCCACCACCGGCGCCTTAGCAGCCTATCCATGCAGCCTGAGAGGGCCATGCAACCAAGGGAGCTAGCATGCTAACCATGTTAGCTTGACATAACTCTCCCGTTTCCTTGGTTTGCCAGCCACCGGCCATATAACCTTTTGACAGGCAGTGGCTGACTGGCCATTTCAAATTTGAGAGGTCACAATGTAGCGCCAAGCACAATTTTCCTTTAGGGTGCAGCCTACATAGCTCGACAGGTACAGCTAAGTTAGCTTGCCATTGGAGTACAGAGAGCCGGCTAGCCAGTGGAAACAATCCTGCACATTCCCACCAGGAAAATACCGATATAGCTGAGCTAGCAGCGCTATGATAGGCTAACAAGGATGGCTTGAGATGTGTGTCCGATTAGCTTTTTTTCTCGCAGCAAGCTAGCTAACAGCCAACTATTCATTCTAGTCCTAGCAGTCGATTTCTAGAACCTCGTCTGAAGTTGAGAAACGTTAAAAGCTTGGGGGACAAAAGCGGGGCTTTACCTGGTTCTCCATTATTCTTGGGCCGTGTGTTGTTCTGTTTATTTACAGCAGCGATTTGTGAGGTTGTTCCCGACTCCTCATTGTGTGTCAATTTCAGCCAAACACCGGAAGCCAGACGGCTTCCCTCCCCTTCGAGACTCCTGGCATGCAACCAAAAGAGAAAGCCTTTGTATCCAATCAAGTGGCTTAGAGGTTAAGCCTTTTGCTTTTGAACCAACTGCAATAGTTATCGGGCGGGACTTCCCACAGGCAACAATCTGCCAAGAATATGTGATTGAATTAGAGATGTGTAGCTCACATAATGCAGGATGTCCTGCGTGTAGGCTCTCTGTGATTGAATAACTTAGTAGCAAATTGCCTTCTAGAACTGCCACGAAAAGAACACAACAAATCCGTTTGGAAACCAACACCAAGCATATTTACTGTCAGTCAGTGGTAGCATAATCTTCTCAGAAACGTCTAGAAACATTGATAATAAAATAATAGCCATGGTATACATTAAGCCAGTTATCTTATCATTGATCTAATACAATTAGGCTACTGTCTAATTTAGCCTAAACAATCAGGATCAGCCATCTGCAAACTTGAAAATCTCTTTCAGCAGTAGAAGCTACCTTGACAGCAAATAATCTTCATGCATGCAGATTTCTCAGGTCATAACCAAATAAGTCTAAAAGGTTGTTTTATTATTTTCAATTGCCACAAAATACATTTCAATATTTCTGTTCACAATTCTTCCATAAGTCAGATAGGCCTACATTGTTCTTTTATTAATCAAATCACTGTCCAACCACAGATTCTCTGCAATATGTTTTCCTATTGATCAGCCAGTTGGTGCTTGTAGCTCATTATTGTATAACCTGGCTTCCAAAAAAGTTGTGACGTTGCATGAAATGTAGATGAAAACAGAATGTTATTATCTGCAAATTGAGTAAACACATATTTAGTTGGAAAAAGAACACAAACATCACATCAACTGTTGAAACTGACAAATTATGCTATTTCATGACAAATATATGTCCATTTGATGAATTTGATGCCAGCAACACATCTCAAAAAAGTTGGGACAGGAGCAACAAAAGGCTAGAAAGGTCACAAGGTAACTGGCACCATGATTGGGTATAAAAAAAGAGCATCCCATCTCTCAGAGGATGCAGAGGTATTCAACACTCAGTGGGGCAAATAATCCAATAATACAAGAATGATGCTCTTCAACATAAAATTGCAATTTGGGCATTTCATCATCAACAGTACATAATGCCATTCAAATATTCAGAGAATCCACAGAAATATTTGCATGCAAGAGACATGGCTGAAAACAATATTGGATGGCCATGATCTTCAGGAACACTGTAAAAAATTATTACATGGGCTTAGGAAAACACCTGATAACCATGGCCTATGAACACAATTTGATGCTCCATCCACAAATGTTAAAATGCTACCATGCAAAAAAGAAAACATATTTAGACATGATCCAGAAATGCCCCCATAATACCTGGGCCCGAGCTCATTAGATCGTTGGTTCTCACAGTGGGGTCCGGGGACCCGCAGGGATCTGCAGCACATTGTCAGGGGGTCCCTGACAAAGTTTGCTACAAAATATGAAAATGTCTTATATGGCGAAAAATGCTACAGTATCAGTATTTGCCCAATTGATCTGCTGATATGTTACATCAATACGTCAAAACACTTTACTATTAATTAACCAACAAAATGAAAGTTAAGTGAAGCAAACACTATGTGTTCAACACAATAGGCCTACATTTGACAAAGAAACAACAATCCTTTAAAAAAATCCTATACTGTCAAAGTTTGCTAACATGACTATTGTGGTATTAGCACTCTATGTTTTTAGAAGACACATAACATAAGCATCTAACAGAAAAAAAGGCTATACAGCTATGATTAACTTAAGTTTTATGTGTTGCGATTATGAGGCGTCATTGGAGAATTTTTCACTCTGTGTGGGGTCCCCGGCCCACAAACGTTTGAGAACCCCTGTGTTAGATGGACCGAGGGGAGTGGAAAACTGTCCTGTTGTTTGACCAATCAAAATGTGTCATTCTTTTTTTAAAACCATGGACCAGTCCACATCCTCTGGGCTAAAGAGGAGGAAATCTGTCACATTTGGTGCACCGTGGAACGAAAAAGACGATTAATAATCCCAGACTGCTGAAATCCTATCAGGCAAGAATGGGAAAACAGTTTGGGTTTTTCTATAAAAGCCAGCTTGACATTTCATTAGCATACTGAATAAAGGCGAGGGCCAAATTAAACCATCTTTTGATTTGCTGCCAGTAATCAACGGTTTGATTTTGAAAAATCAAAGATTCACATTTTGATTGGTGTGTCGTGGTTGAAGACTTAAGGAGGGACACTTCTCCAACAGGCACCTGGTAACCCGGTAATAGCACAAAGTCTGGCTTCTAAATGATGAAATAGCTCCTGTAGTAAGTGTGTGTGTGTGTGTGTGTGTGCGTGTGCGTGTGTGTGCTAATAACCTGGTAATACCACAAAGTCTAGCTTATAAATGATGAAATAGCTCCTGTAATAAGTGTGTGTGTGTGTGTGTGTGTGTGTGTGTGTGTGTGTGTGTGTGTGCTAATAACCTGGAAATACCACAAAGTCTAGCTTATAAATGATGAAATAGCTCCTGTAGTAAGTGTGTGTGTGTGTGTGTGTGTGTGTGTGTGTGTTTGTGTGTGTATGTGTGTGTGTGTGTGTGAGTTAATAACCCCGATGATACCACAAAGTCTGGCTTATAAATGATGAAATAGCTCCTGGAGTAAGCAGTATGTAAACCTGAAACGTTTGTTTTTACTAAAAGCCCCCTGCTGGCCACAAAATGAAAATCAGTTCTGTGAGGATGGCTGCCATAGAAAACCCAACATTGATATCTGAACAAATATTCTGTTGTCTATAATTTGAACATTTTCACTATTTTCATATTTTCAAATTATACAATTATAATAATACAATTTCTTAAAGAAAATAGCTAATCTTTGAAAACATATTTGGGCAAGGGAGGTGAGCTATAAGGTAACGTAATAATTGTAATAATTGTATGTAATAAGTAGGTAATAATTGTAATTCTAATGTGATTCTAATTTCAAGGATTCTAATGTTTCACATTTTTTGTGAACTGCTCCTCTCAGTTCTCAAGTTCTGTTCCGTGTTTGATGTTCTCTGTTCCGTGTTTGATGTTCTCTGTTCCGTGTTTGATGTTCTTCCACAGCTCAGGCTCTGGAAATGGGAAATGACAGAGCCAGCCATGAACGACAATCAACACATATGCTTTGGGAGCCACAAACAACCCCGGCCAATCAACACAGACGCTTCAGGAGCCACGAACAACCCCGGCCAATCAACACAGACGCTTCAGGAGCCATGAACAACCCCGGCCAATCAACACAGACGCTTCAGGGGTTATGAACAACCCCAGCCAATCAACACAGACGCTTCAGGAGCATAGAAGGGTGAAATAGGATTGGATTGGCTGTTCAGCTCAAAACCAAAAATTCTTAAACTGAAATGCAGCAAACATGTTATGGCCACAATACTTACAAAACATGAATGTGTGTGTGTTTGAGTTTGTGCAGCTGTGGCAGAAGGGGGTGAGGAACAGAGACCTGGGTCTTCTGGTTGGCCCTCGTTTGTCGTAAAGCCTGGAATGATGTTTGGCACCTTTTAATCTGGCAAACAGATGCCTACCCCAGACATAGCTTGTTACACCCAGACAGGGGGCCTTTAAAATCACTCAAACAAAATTCCAAACACCAGGTATTTGACAACCAGAGAGTAAGCTACATTGTATGTTTAGTATATCTTTAAAACCTTCAAGAGTCGATGGCTGGTGTTAATGTGTTAATATTTTTCTAAT
>NC_055968.1:35218465-35220965 GCF_018492685.1 Alosa sapidissima | reverse complement strand
TGCATGTTCCCTCAGTGAGATGGCCTATATGTAGTGTGTAGTGTGTATGTTACCTCAGTGAGATGGCCTATATGTAGTGTGTAGTGTGTATGTTACCTCAGTGAGATGGCCTATATGTAGTGTGTATGTTAGTGTGTATGTTACCTCAGTGAGATGGCCTATATGTAGTGTGTATGTTAGTGTGTATGTTACCTCAGTGAGATGGCCTATATGTAGTGTGCATGTTCCCTCAGTGAGATGGCCTATATGTAGTGTGTATGTTACCTCAGTGAGATGGCCTATATGTAGTGTGTATGTTAGTGTGTATGTTACCTCAGTGAGATGGCCTATATGTAGTGTGCATGTTCCCTCAGTGAGATGGCCTATATGTAGTGTGTAGTGTGTATGTTACCTCAGTGAGATGGCCTATATGTAGTGTGTAGTGTGTATGTTACCTCAGTGAGATGGCCTATATGTAGTGTGTAGTGTGTATGTTACCTCAGTGAGATGGCCTATATGTAGTGTGTAGTGTGTATGTTACCTCAGTGAGATGGCCTATATGTAGTATGTAGTGTGTATGTTACCTCAGTGAGATGGCCTATATGTAGTATGTAGTGTGTATGTTAGTGTGTATGTTACCTCAGTGAGATGGCCCGGATGCTCCCCAGCTCCAGCTTGCGTTTCAGCACCTCCTTGATCATGCCCTTCTCTGGTCCCTTCTTCTCCTTCTCTCGACCAATCAGGTAAATCCCCTTAGGAGTCAGGATCAAGTCCCGCTTAATCGACTGAACCAAAGACACACATGAGAACGGCATTAGACTGAGATAAACGAAGGGCTAAAGAGAAATCTATAAAAGGAATAATTAATTTAGGATGTTATACAGGAGGGCATGCAGTTTATACCTTACCACACTCAACATAACACACACACATGCAGTTTATACCTTACCGCACTCAACATAACACACACATAATCTTACCGCACTCAACATAACACACACATAAACTTACCGCACTCAACCTAACACACACATAATCTTGACACTACACCCTCACATAACTTAAAGGTTGTATCAGGTTGTATCAGGCCCAAAAAAAACAAACATAAATGATCACATTCATCTAATCTTTCCTAATGATCCGCTAGCTGTCTGCCCCATAAGCAGGCCGTCAAAAAAACGCATCTCTGTAGGCAGCCTAGGCTCCAAGATCTGTACACAAACAATTGCTATCAACAAGGATTGGCAACCCCTCAAAGACAAAATAAAGTGTTTCAACCAATAACCAACGACATGCGAGTTTAGGAGAGTTTTAATTGCATGGGAGGGAGGGGGAGGGAGTAGTGAGCTAGCTCTCTGTTTTGTTTGAACATCAACAGAAGTGACGTATTCCCGCTATCGCTGATACAACCTTTAAGTCAGGCAAAGCAATAACATGACTTCACTGGGGGATGTTGAGTGCACTCATTTTCTGTTTACAGAATGAACATAATCTGAGAAGAGACAAATTGTAACTGCTATATTCCAAGCTGTATGTTTCACTCTTCATGACCTTAAACTAAGTGTAATGTGGATAATAGAGGCTGATAAGCAGCAGTTGAAGCCATCAGAATGCATTCTCTCCAGGGAGTCCTGCTCCACCTTGAAGCGCCGGTCGAACTTGTTGGCGGAGTCGGCGAAGTCGACTCGCTCTCTCTTGCCGAGGAACTGCCTCAGCTCCGGACGCTCCTCCATGCCCAGGTAGTCGCCCACGAAGTTACGGTTGATGCTGTTCCTACGCCGCTCCTTAGAGTTGTACAAGATGTCTGACGCTGTGGGCGTGAGACGGAGGGAAAGGAAGGAGGGACAGAGAGAGAGGGAGAGAGAAAGAGAGGGAGAGAGAAGAGAATGAGAGAAAGAGAGAGAGGGAGAATGAGAGAGAGAGGGAGAAACAGAAGAGGATGGGAGAAGTGAGTGAGATATATATATATATAGAGAGAGAGAGGATGAGAGAGGAGAAAGAGAGAAAGAGAGAGAGAGAGAGGAGGATAAGAGAAGTGAGAGAGAGAGAGAGGAGGATAAGAGAAGTGAGAGAGAGAGTGAGAGAGAGAGAGAGGAGGATAAGAAGTGAGAGAGAGAGAGAGGAGGATAAGAGAAGAGAGAGAGAGAGGAGGATAAGAAGTGAGAGAGAGAGAGAGGAGGATAAGAAGTGAGAGAGAGAGAGAGGAGGAGTGAAAAAGCAAAAGGAAATTGAGTCATTTTCACTTCTTTTTCTCCTTTTCACACATAGAACTATAAAAAAATGAGGAGACCACTGCATGACCGTCCACTCATTCAACTCCACTGCATGACCGTCCACTCATTCAACTCCACTGCATGACCGTCCACTCATTCAACTCCACTGCATGACCGTCCACTCATTCAACTCCACTGCATGTTTGAATATGACCGTCAACTCATTCAACTCCACTGCATGACCGTCCACTCATTCAACTCCACTGCACGTTTGAATATGACCGTCCACTCATTAAACTCCACTGCAC
>NC_055968.1:35203465-35213465 GCF_018492685.1 Alosa sapidissima | reverse complement strand
CGGGGGGGGGGGGGTCGGGGGTTCCATGTTCCATATGTGTTGTGCATGCATTACTTGAAAAGAACTAGCTCCAGTTATGTATGAACAGTGAAGGTAACGATCTCTTGTGAAAAATGTGAACTTGAAGAAGTGAAAATTGAACAATATGAACTATGAATATTGAACAACTTGAAGCTAAAGTGTGAACATGCTTAACAAAATATGTGAACAAAACATGGGAACTAAACGTGCATTACGAATATAATCAGTGTGAGCCCTGTGCTTGTTTCCCTGCAACAAGAAGGTTCCATCTGGGGGTGATGGAGGACAGTGACACCCTCAGTGTGTTTGAAATGTCCAGTCGATTGGTCTTAGTTGCCGAAAACCCGGCCTCGCATAGATACGAGGTGGGAAACGTTTTCAGCGCTTTTACGGCTATCACGGGATATTCTGCTTTGGTTTTGATCTAAAAACCTGCCAGAGAGGTTTCCTTATGTGGATCTTTGAAGGATGGGAAGTAACGCTCAAACTCATTTGAGAGCGCAACAAGGTGATCGCGCACCAGCTGCGAGAGAAAGGGCCCTGCCTCAGTCTCTCCCAAAACCCCCACTACTGTTTGGAACATATCAAATACACCCCGGTCCACTCGTCGTCCCCACAAATCAAGCTTGGCTTTAAATGCAGCGACTTTATCTGCCAGTTTAAAGACAGTCGTCATTCTCCCCTGGAGTGACAGGTTGAGGTCATTAAGCAACCCGAATATGTCACACAGGTAAGCGAGTTTTGACACCCAGCCCTCATCACTAAAATGTGCAGCTAACGGTGACTTTTTTTCTGTAAGAAATCTCTGCAGCGGCTCTCGCAACTCAAACACTCTGGCCAGTGACCTGCTAAAGATGCTTGTTTTTTGTTGCTCATTCTAGCAGTTTAGCTAACTTCGTGTGACACTACCGTTCGCCAAGAACTGATCAAGTGAAGTGAGCTGACCTGAGGCTGCGCAGCGCTGAAGGCAATGTGTAAAAATGTTGAAGGCGGGACAGACAGACGTAAGAAAATAGACCTTGCAAAATGCAAACATGCGTGCAATCAAACAACTGCATATAGACCTATGCCATGTAAAAACGTGACATTATTGCGAATTAAATTTAGTTTAGTTCGCATGCATTTTTTTTAAACTCATGTCGTAGGCTACGGCCCGGTTAGGAATGTCCTGCGGCCCGATAACGGGCCGCGGCCCGGTGGTGGGGAACCGCTGGTCTAGGCAACAGAACAAAGCCATCTCTGACATAGAGCTGTTGTCTGAGCAACTGAACAGAGCCAGATCTGAGATAGAGCTGTTGTCTAGGCAACAGAACAGAGCCATCCCTGAGCTGAGATAGAGCTGTTGTCAGCAGAGCTGGACCAGAGTCAGCCCTGACATAGAGCTGTTGTCTAGGCCAGTGATTTTCAACCACTGTTCCATGGCACACCGGTGTGCCGTGAGAGATCATCAGGTGTGCCGTAAGAAATTGTCTAATTTCACTTAATCGGTCCAAAAACTTTGCAAATAGTAGGCTAGGATATGCCATTGTTGAACTGTTGTCTGTGCCTGCAATGTAGTGACTTGCTAAATAAATACTCTTTCATGTCCGGGGGTGACAGTAATAGCGCAATAATGACCTTGTTAATCAAGAGAACTGGTGGTGAAAAATAGATATTGGAAAGCTAGATAACGCATTGGGCTCCAGAACATACGTAAATAGCGATGCCATCATGGGGGCAACAATTAGTGGAGGCCAGTGGAGAAACAGGTGTCTCTGATTGGAAATCAGACAGGTGTCTTTAAGCGTCAGCTAGTGTTGTCCAGAGCGTGCAGGTGCCTCCAGCAGTATGACGGCCGCGTTCACGTAGCCTATGCCACTTAGGCTAGAACTCGATGGACAGTCCGTTATCTAGCTTTTTTTTATTTAATCTTTCTGAGTGAAAAGACGTAGGGCCTAAAACAGCAAATCAATAGGCTAAACATAAATAAATAGGCCTCCTTGAAAAAAAAAGTAATGCAGACTCTGAACTGAACTGTAAACAAATGAGAGACTAAATTGTCATTATTATGACCGCCGCAGCGAAGCGGTCATATAGGGATTGTCAAAGTTTTTTTTTTTTTTTTTCCCTTTATCTACTTCCTGAATCTTTGGTCAACGATACCCGGGACACCGAACCACCGGGGCACATGAAATTTGGTGGGTATGTAGCCCCACTAGACTTTTACGGAAAAATTTCGTTTCGTCCCAGGGGGCCACTCCCCCCCCCCCCCCCCCCCCGTGCTGGGCCCCCCGAACCGCAAAGCAGTTTTTCCTAAATAACTACCTGAACCGTGGCACTGAGGATGAAGAATCTTTTATGGTATGTTGGTCTCAAGGGCCCACATCAACCTGGCCCATAAACACTCATTTGTGATTTGCACCCCCCCGGTAAAAAATGAAAATGCAATATTATTCTGCTTTAATCGCCCCTATCTTCAGTTAAGATGTTCAGAACTGCACCACATTTTATGTGTATGATTGACCTGGCATTCTCTGGGGGTATGCCAAGTTTCGTAGAATTTCATCCATGGGGGGTCTAAAAAAAATTAGGTTATGTGTACATTTAGTGACTGTACACTCATTGGCCTGTAGATGGCAGTGCACACATATACACATGCACACACACACAGGCACCCACATACTATCGGTATTAGAACGGCCGATACATAATTACAAATTCAGTAGGATTAAAAGAAAGCCAAAATAAATATTCATCATCATCATCATGGCTGCATTTCCAGTATTGGCGATAAGTAGTCGTTTGTCCACTAGATGGCGCATCGTTGCAGTGAGACGTAATTTTGTTGGAAGTTAAAAGTGGGTTGGAAAAACAATGGACGCTTCCTACAAGGACTGTAGTTTACAGCAGAGAACGTCTAATAAGGATAGGACGATGTTCACATGAAATGTAATTCCCATTTCTTCTTGAAGCCGAAATAAATCTGAGGATGTTTATCGGACATGCTTGGTTTTTACTGCAGGTACGTTAATCTTATAATATCAATAAGGACCTAGGTAATGTTACCGTTAGCGTTGGTTGAGTGATGGAGGCCAATTTGATTGATTGCATTTGTAGAAAATTATAAATGCGGTTATACCAAGCAAATTGATAGCAGCACTGTAATTGTATCTTTCGACTGTCATTTGTTGCACGTGCTACAAAAATCATTCTGTGCAATGGAAGATTTACCAATGTTACACCGGTCTGATACAGTTTTGCCTATACATGCGTGAGACTGAGACGCCTGTTTATTTTGTTTTAAGTGCGTGCAGGGTGTGAGAGGGGAATTGATGTGCTTTGATTCCAGCTTGGTAGTTGTAGTCTGTGAAATTAAAAAGCACGTGTGTGTGAAGTATCCAAACAATGACACCTTCATTTCATTATGGCTGCTTTAGCAACACACCTTAAGCAGAGAATGTCTAATAAGGGGAGAACCTTCACTCTCGGAACTCTTCCGGTGTGGTACTGCATCTAGGGGCGCTCGCGGGCGAGTCCAGAATGAATGGAGGTCTATGGAGCTGTACCCCTCAGAATCCACTTTTCTCGGGATATAATTTTTTTTCAAGTAATTTGAATATTGTATTCGAAAGAGGAGACAAAGACAATACACTTGGTTGAGTATTATATTTTTTAAAGTCACTTAATTGTTCTAAAAAGCCTTTCAAACGTGTCAATGACGTCATTCATTAGCATGATCATAGCATAGCATAGCATCAATGCTAGCGTGTTATGGGCAGCAACGACCCAACCTGTAAGAAAACGAAAGGACATGACTCCCGGATTATTTCACTTTTGATTAATAATCCATATCCATTTTGCGAAAAATAAAATAAAATCTGAGGGTTTCAGTTGTTAAATAGGTGAAAACAATAAATGTAGCCATGTAGCTCCATAGGACCCCATGTATTTTGGACTCGCCCGCGATCGCCATCTAGGTGAACTCTGGTGAACTGCAGCCAAATTCGGTTTGTATGGGATTAATGGAGAGTGGGGAGGCTCTCCGTAGACGGGCTCTGCCTTAAGCTACTGTGTAGTGGGTCCCATTTAGAAGTACTTCATTCGCGCTTTCCTTGACTCATGGAGTTGCGTGAATTTTATTGCAACTTTTCGCCACGATATGGCAGTTTAAGTCCGCTTGATACTGTAAGGTGTAAACCATTGGTTTCCAAAGGATATTTTATTTGTGTCGCCAGCATAACCTATTGACAATTTATGTTGTAAATAGGCCTACCTTATAAGCCTACCTGTAGCTTAGGGAAGCTAACAGCTTTCTATTAGGATCTAGTTTGTTAGTTACAGTTTTGTCATAACTCCCTGATGCATTTTTGCATTTAGAATAGCTAGAGCGTGGATATCTCAATCGGAAAATTAAAACAATATCGGGTGCTTATGGACCCAGCCTGATCTGCCCGCTATTTATTTTTTGATTTCTTAAAAGATTGAGCTTGGTCTGGTGAAAGCCAGACTAGCCATGGACCTCAGTTACACAATGCAAGGGAACATGAATCAGCCTATATTTGCACGAACAATAACGGACAACAGCTCTTCAACTTTGGCCCGTTAAAATGTGTATGAACAGTCTAGCGACGCATTTCATCAAGGCCCATTTGGACATGTCAGTTATTTGCACCACTGGTTAGATGTAAAACAGCATTTCGTTTCAGACTACTGTTACTTAATTTGTGCATTAACAATAACGTTTCAGACTACTGTTACTTAATTTGTGCATTAACAATAAAGTATTACTTTAACATGAACTAAAGATGACTAAAATCTTATGTAGAAGAAGAAACATTCACAAAAAATCCATCCATCAAAAAATGACCTTTGTTTTTGATAGCTGTTGAAAACAGCATGGAACTGACAGAGATGTTTTTGTTTATAAATAAATAAATAAATAAATAAATAACATTATTATAACAAAGATATATATAACAAAGCAAATAACCTTTTGCTTTTCCCAAATACAATGTAGCCTACAGGTGTAAGTGACCTTTCATCAATCCAGTTGCAATGGATGAACTGTGATGAACTGCCCTACTTGTGATTGTTTAGAGATTTTAAAGGTTTTATAACAATGCTACATCTTCTTTGGCTATTCTACAATCTATTCACCTTTTCAGCACCAGTAGGCTACTTTCTGTGCAGCTGCACACACACACTCAGGCATGCCAAACAAGCATACACAAAAGTTTCAAGAGTGGGGGATGGAGTAAAATATGGAGACAAATTGAAGTGTGATATATTTTCGCGGAACGGATGTACAGTACAGTACAGGACTGAGCGGCGGTCATATTTTGTACCGCTATGCGGTACATCTAGTGTTTACTCTATTAGACCACAGTGTTTAATACTGTTACATTTTTGGTTGGTGGTGTGCCGCAGGATTTTTTCTAATATAAAAAATGTACCGTGGCTTTAAAAAAGGCTGAAAAACACTGGTCTAGGCAACTGAACAGAGCCAGATCTGAGATAGAGCTGTTGTCTAGGCAACAGAACAAAGCCAGATCTGAGATAGAGCTGTTGTCTAGGCAACAGAACAGAGCCATCTCTGAGATAGAGCTGTTGTCTGGGCAACTGAACAGAGCCAGATCTGAGATAGAGCTGTTGTCTAGGCCAGTGTTTCTCAAACTTTTTTTCTGGGGACCCACTTTTTAAAAATGACAGACTATCGCGACCCAACTCGTGACTGTGGTAGTTAACAAACTAGATCAGTGGTTCTCAAACTTTTTCTTTCATTCCCCACTTTGATCAAGGGGGCATTCTCGAGCCCCACCTGTCCCTCATCGCTCTAAGAAAGTGGTAGGTCAAGCTTAAAATTGTCAAATTTATTGAAATAATGACAAGTTCTAAATATATCCTCTTCAACAGAGTTAAAATCAGCTGGTGCTACAGATATAATAATAAATAAATACATAACACACATATTTCTGTTTTCCAGCAACATATTAGGAAGCATAGGCCATTTTACAGCATTGTACAATATATTCAACAACATGCTGCATTAAATGGATCCATAATCCAGTCATACTGAGCACTGCTGGTTGGGAAATATTTTTGAAATAAACTTTGCAGGGATGTGATGTAGGCCTACTGTTTAATTATACATGGGATCACAAGAGTGCCTCCCAATCAGACGTTTCAGCGATTTCGCTCAGAAATCTCAAAGGCATAATACTGTTGCGATCGAGGCGCCTGTCCCATACTCAAGTTTTTTTGGTGAATGCAGTAATCTTATTTGCTAGGTGAGGTAGGTGCTTGTCTTTGCCTTGTAACTAGACATTTAACTCAAATGTATCGCTAAGATATATCAAATATATCGCTAAGATAGGCCAGCTTCGTCAAGAAATGTTCATTAGTGAACGTGCTTGCAGATTCAAACATGCGCTCTTCCTCCAAGAAGAGGAGCTCAAACACGCGCGACAGCACTTTACCTCGGGAAAGCCACCTTGCCTCGCTGTAAAACAGTACAGCCTTTTGGTCAGCTACCATCTCTTCGCAAAGTGCGGAGAATAGACGCGCTTTTAAGGACCGGGTTTTGATGAAATTCACCACTCTCACAACAACGTTCAAAATCTCATGTAGGTCGGGACTAACTAAGCTGCCTTGACACGAGCGCTTCCCTGTGAATAACACAGTGCGTCCATTGCGCATCGGGTGCTACCTGGGCCCAGGCTACAGATAAAAATAAAAAAAAAAAACTCCTGTTTTTCACGTCAGTTCGCACCCCACCTAGCATGTCTCCGCGACCCAGTAGTGGGTCGCGACCCACAGTTTGAGAAACGCTGGTCTAGGCAACAGAACAGAGCCATCCCTGAGATAGAGCTGTTGTCTGGGCAACAGTAGAGCTAGACCAGAGCCAGCCCTGACATAGAGCTGTTGTCTAGGCAACAGAACAGAGCCAGCCCTGACATAGAGCTGTTGTCTGGAACGGCACTCTTTTAAAGGAGAAATCCGGCGATTTTTCACATAGATCTCCGTTTCTCGAGCAGCTACAGCGCTACACTCTGGGGGCATGAACATGAGCAGCTACAGCGCTACACTCTGGGGGCATGTTCATGAGCTACCGCGCTATTAATATGCCCCCAGAGTGTAGCAGCAACGCAAGCTCGGTAAAACCAATTGTTTTAAAACATTTTGTACAGACAGTACTTGTGACCTCGAGAAACGGAGATCTGTGTGAAAAAATGAGCAGATTTCTCCTTTAAGCTCAGATAAAGCACAGGTAGGTAAGACTCGTCTTTCAAGTAACCTACCCTAATCTTAGAACTAGCAGTGGTGGGTCGGCTCTTTTTGTCCGTGTTGAGGTTCTCTGGGAAGAGGCTGCAGATGAAGTCACTAAAGGAATCAAGACACAGCAGGTTAACTCCACCTCTTCAATACACTTGAGAAGAATAAACACAGATAGGACTCACCATCATGTGATCCAGTAGGCCTTCATGGTGATATTTAAAGATTATTTATTGGTCATGGTCATAGCATTTAAATGCAGTGAGAATATTTAATAGTAGTGATAGTATGTAGTATGTACTGTATAGTAAGAGTATTTAATGACAACTAGAGTTTTTAATATCTGAGTGGAATGTCAGTGATATACAGTATAATGTCTAAAAGATCTTTTGAATGTTGAATGTCTTTGCAGTCTTTTAAATGCAGTGATGGTGTTTAATGCTAGAGATTGTGTTTAATGCAGTGATGCAGTGATGGTGTTTAATGCAGTGATGGTGTTTAATGCAGTGATGGTGTTTAATTCTAGTGATGGTGTTTAATGCAGTGATGGTGTTTAATGCAGTGATGGTGTTTAATGCAATTATGGTGTTTAATGCAGTGATGGTGTTTAATGCAGTGACGGTGTTTAATGCTGGTGATGATGTTTAATGCAGTGATGGTGCTTAATGCTGGTGATGGTGTTTAATGCTAGTGATGGTGTTTAATGCTGGTGATGGTGTTTAATGCAGTGATGGTGTTTAATGCTAGCGATGGTGTTTAATGCTAGTGAAAGTATTGAGAGTCTGTGAGGACACTCACTGTGTGCTGCTCTGCATGAGTTCAATGAGGTCAGGGAAGAGGACGTCTCGGTTTCTCTCGCAGAATCCGTTTATGTCGTAGGACACCTGTGCACACGAGACAACAGCATTCATCAGACCGTTAAAAACCTTTCCAAACACTTCTGATAAGAGGCTCAATTAAAGGCAAATAATCTTTTAAATTGCTTTATGGCTTTATATGTAGATGGGATTACCATACTGCAGTTATTATACATTGCTCTTAATCAGGTTTATGTGGATTTGCTGGTATGAAAATACTTACAATCTATTACAGTGTACTTTTACAAAACCTCAAACGAATAAACATACATATTGAGAGAAAGTGGAATAGAACATTATGCCCAATATTCCAATATGTGGTTTAATGTTCTGCATTTCTCATTAGTGGGTCACTTTGATACTAAAAGTATGATTCTATGTAATGACTGTATGAAATCTGTACTGTCCCTGTGTATATCTGTGTGTGACTGTATTTAGAGATAAGCAGGAATATTATGACTTTGCAGTGTTTCACTGTTCTGCATGGCTGCGTCAGTAGCTATCTGCTCCGGATTGCCAGGTTGACACTAATCAGGGTCTGATTCAGTGTAGTCCACGTGAGATGGGATGACCAACGCCATCTCCCGTCAGCCTGGAAGGATACTTAAACCCTAACTATTTCCTTGTATAGTTAGAGCAGCTGATGGATCTTTAGGTGAAGTCATGCTGTCTCTCCCTTGATGCGCATCATTGTAAATAAACTCTGTTCCTGATTTTTCATACTATTGGTCTGACTGGGTCTCTATTAAATCTATGGTATCAAATTACCATCAATATGAACAAATAAATAAATCTAATGCTTAAAGACATAAAATAAATCTAATGCTTTAAGACATCAAATACATCTAATGCTTAAAGACATCAAATACATCTAATGCTTAAAGACATCAAATAAATGTAATGCTTAAAGACATCAAGTGATTTGCATTGCTGATGAAGCACACTGCAGTACTGCTGTTGTGCCACAGGTGGCGAGTGCTCACCTTGCCGGCGTAGTGGTGGATGACAAAGCCAGCGTTCCAGTTGTTGAAGTGCTCGTGCGTTCCCACGGCGCCCGACAGTTTCTGCAGCAGCGTGCCGTCTGCTCCATCCCCTTTGGCGTGCAAAGTGGCACACACGTCGTCCAGAACACTCATGATGCCCGGAGGGTTCTAGAACAGAGGCGTCAGCCCGAGGACATGAGGAGACGTGCAGAGGGGAAGTCGGTTAGCCAAAACAGGAAGTCCTAGACGTCACTAGGAGGCCACTAATGAGATGAGACGTCACTAAGAGACCACTAAAAGTGCCTCATATGAGATGAGATGAGACGTCACTAAGAGACCTCTGAAGGTGCCTCATATGAGATGAGACGTCACTAAGAGACCTCTGAAGGTGCCTCATATGAGATGAGACGTCACTAAGAGACCTCTAAAGGAGCCTCATATGAGATGAGACGTCACTAAGAGACCTCTAAAGGAGCCTCATATGAGATGAGATGAGACGTCACTAAGAGACCACTAAAGGTGCCTCATATGAGATGAGACGTCACTAAGAGACCTCTAAAGGAGCCTCATATGAGATGAGACGTCACTAAGAGACCTCTGAAGGTGCCTCATATGAGATGAGACGTCACTAAGAGACCTCTAAAGGAGCCTCATATGAGATGAGACGTCACTAAGAGACCTCTAAAGGAGCCTCATATGAGATGAGATGAGACGTCACTAAGAGACCACTAAAGGTGCCTCATATGAGATGAGACGTCACTAAGAGACCTCTAAAGGAGCCTCATATGAGATGAGACGTCACTAAGAGACCTCTAAAGGAGCCTCATATGAGATGAGACGTCACTAAGAGACCTCTAAAGGAGCCTCATATGAGATGAGATGAGACGT
>NC_055968.1:35163465-35195965 GCF_018492685.1 Alosa sapidissima | reverse complement strand
CACACACACACCCTCACACACACACTATACACACACACACACACACACACACACACACTCCCTCCCACCCACCCACACCCACATACACACACACGCTTTTCATCTAAGCCCACGCCCCAGAGGCACACACAGGGTCAGAGGGCACACACAGGCAACAGCCTGCAGAAGGTGGGAAACCGCAAAGCCAGCTTACAAAGAGAAGAGCGGCCGCTTGTGACAGAGGTGTGGTGTGTGTATGTGTGTGAGAGATTCAGTTAGGAAGGAAACAGTGCTTTAGGAAGCGGACTACAGGGGAAGAAGGTGCAGTTTCAAAGAGGCACAAATCTCACCCAATCTCACCTCAGGGTTGGACCTGCTGGTAAACATGTAAACAAGAGGAGCTCACCTGATGATGACACACTGGTTCTCGCTGTCAATCATCATATTCCTGTACATGTTGTCAGTGAGAGCATAGATATGGGGCGGGTTTTCATACTGGGCCTAGGGGATACAAACAAAGGGCTGTATTTTGCACACTGGTGCACGTAAAACTCGTTTTCCACCCGCGCAAACTTTCATTCGGTATTTTGCACGTTTATTTTTTAAACAATGCGCCCAGGGGTGTGACAATTAACAACCTAGGGAGTGGCCTGGCGCACTGTCTAAAAATCGCTATTGTACACCTGGTCAGAAGTCTATGGCGAAACATAATTAGAATAAAGATATTACGAAATACTGTACAACTCAAGATGAGTAGTACTGTAGTTATTCACCATCATTTGCAAATTGGTAATGACGGTTAAAAGGGATTAGGGGAGAGGCGAGAGACACATATGGAGCACAGCTGAAGACGCACTGTCACAACATATAAGCAACTCCTCTGCAGGATAAATGTTTTTTTATTCAGTCATTTGAGCAATATTAGGGTAAGTGTTGCTTTTTCCAGCCTATGTTTTCGATGGTAACATTGAAAGCAACTGCATATAACTGTCTTGTCGTTGACTTACACCATGGTGAAGTTGGTTTCACTTTGCCAATGAGTTCAAATAATAGAGTGCAAATGCGTGAAGTCTATGCTAAGTGTAGTGGAATGACTATTAATATTATATATTCCATACGGTCTCGCAAGCAGCCTCCTTCAAATGCGCCGTTGAATGTCAAAATACCGATGCATTTATTTGACATCGCGCTTTACGCCGCTAAAGGGAATGGCAGATGGCTGGTTTAAATTATGTTATATGCCCCAAACACACCCATGACTGGTTAAAAAACTGGTTTGATAACGAAAACCCTCCCAATGTGGACTGGACGTCCTACTAAATTTGATTAAGCTTTTGAAGAGTGACGATGCGCTTTTGACTGTCATGATAGGGCCCAAGGAGTACATCAGCGTGTGTGTGTGTGTGCGTGCATGCATGCTGGTGTGCGTGTGTGTGTGTGTGTGTGTGTCTGTGTGTGTATGTGTGTCTGTGTGTGTGTGTGTGTGTGTGTGTGTCTGCGTGTGTGTGTGCATGCGTGCTGGTGTGCGTGTGTGTCTGTGTGTGTGCGTGTGTGTGTCTGTGTGTGCGTGTGTGTGTGCGAGTGTGTGTGCATGCATGTTGGTGTGCGTGTGTGTGTGTGTGTGTTAGCTTGCACCCAACGGAGGGATCATTACAGTTTTTCTCAGTCGCTTTGGTGCATTTGTCGAATCATCATTAACATTTTGCACAACAGTTAGTGCATTTCTCAAAACAATTAGAGCAAACTTCACAGCGGATTACCTGCAAAAGTGCGTACCTTGCTCAAAATGATTAGTTTATGCCTCAAAAGCAAATATATATGCCAATGAAAATGTCACTGGAATCAAAATGACAAGTCATGATGCCATTGTTTATGCCAAGATAGTCATAATAGTTTTGTCTTGTTTATTCTGTAAGTATTTTCTAATGAACAATGTGCAAGGCAGCACTATTTTCTATTTCAAAACTACAAAGTTACACATTATTGTGTGTCGGCGGGGTTGATTGCTAGACAGTGGATATGTTTAAAAGTTTTTTCTGTTGACACACATTGTGACAGTAAAGTATAAGACAATAAAGAAAACAAAGTATAAGACAATAAAGAAAACAAAGGCTTTTACAGCATTGTGCAAATGAAAAATGACCAATATACAGTAAAACGCCCCTTGGTCAGAGCTGTCCACCACTGTACATCTTTCCATACATCCTGGCGTTCCTGTCTGTCAGGTCACATACATGTACTGTATATATGCTAGACAGACTATGACAACTAATTATGACAGCTAGTTCAACACATTTGCATGTAATGATACAAGAAATGTAGGAGGCATCTAACCCCTCACTGCTCCCCGAGCGCCGCTGTATTCAGTCATTCAAATATTATTAGGTTTTAGGGTTGCTTTTTTCAGGCTATGTTTTCTATTGTAATCCCTTGTCAGTCAATAGTAAAAGTAAACAACTACAACAAGTGTAAGACTTTATTTTGCTGTTGTCTATGAGTGCAAATACTTGGCGTGTGCAGAGTATATGTAGGCTATACTCTGCCTGTCACACACACACGTTTTAGTAAAGCGAGCTTTAGTGGAATCCTTCTGCAGAGGTGCACTCACTCGGTCAAAATGCGAACACCCTGTTTGATGCTGCGTTCCTTGCTCTTAAAGGGAATGACTGATGTCTTTCTCATTGGTTTAATGGATGTTATGCCCAAAACACACCCCTGATTGATTAATACCCTTTTTAACCATGTGCCTGGCACCGAGACAATTTTCCGGCTGTTAAAATAGCGAATGTGAATTTGACATGCCCTTAATATTCATCCGCATCGCACTTCAGACTATGCGTTATAGATCGCTAAAATAGAGCCATTAGAGTTTTCAGAATCTGTTGCTGTGTTCATTCTGAGCCACTTTTGGGGCAACTTTCCCCACAGCTGCCTCCGCATGTTGGTTGTTGGAGACACACACACACACACACACACACACACGCACACACACATGCACACACTGATAGCCTGTGAATATGGAAGTCAGGTGTCTGATGGTGTGTACTTACTGCCCCCTGGTACAGTTCGATCTCCCGGTCAGTGAAGTAAGGCATCTGTTTGAACGGGTTGACTGATATCAACACTGAGCCGATGTATGTCTTGAGATTAAAGTTAAAGACTTAAAGAGATAGTAGGCTACTTGTTTACTAGTTTGGACTTCCAGGTATTTAAAGGAAGAATCTAATTATTCTACTATTCAAACTAAAATATGTTTTTAAAAAGTAAAATTACATTTATTTTACATATTCAAAATATGTAAATGTACTTCAAAACGGACCGTAGGCTAACACAGTGACCCACAACAGTCTATTAGATATCAGGCAAAGTGAGTTGCCATGGTGACCCTGTTTACAGTAGGTGTCTGTGGTAGTGGTTTGTGTGCGGGGAAATGAGGAAGCTTGCAAGTGGTCTTGCAACTGAGTCATATAGAGAAAGAGAATGAGAAGAGAGAGAGGGCTATAGGGTGAGAGAGAGAGAGAGAGAGAGAGAGAGAGGGCTAGTGTGTGAGAGAGAGGGGGGTGGAGTGAGGGTGAGAGAGAGAAAGAGTGGGCTAGTGGGTGAGAGAGAGGGGGGGGGAGAGAGAGTGAGGGTGAGAGAGAGAAAGAGAGGGCTAGTGGGTGAGAGGGGGGGGGGGAGAGTGAGGGTGAGAGAGAGAAAGAGAGGGCTAGTGTGTGAAAGAGAGGGGGGGGCAGAGATATAGAAAGAGGAAGAGTGTGATACTGCCAGAGGAGAACAGTGGTGAAGGGTGGTACTCTGGCTAGTAAGACAGAACTCAACTCTGTGTGTGTGTGTGTGTGTGTGTGTATGTGTGGTGTGTGTAGAATTTGTCAACAATTAGTTGCAACATTATTTATAACATGAAGAACAGGATGTCAACAGCTAATATGGGCGCAGCAGCTCTGCTGCTCTATGGATCCTTTACTGTGTGATTCTGTGCAGAGACCAAGCAGCACCAAGGGCTAAATGAGCTTAGCATAGCAGAGGCTAAATGAGCTTAGCATAGCAGAGACCTGCTTTGGTCTTCACAACAGCACCAAGGGCTAAATGAGCTTAGCATAGCAGAGGCTAAATGAGCTTAGAATAGCAGAGACCTGCTTTGGTCTCCACAACAGTACCAAGGGCTAAATGAGCTTAGCATTGCAGAGGCTAAAAGAGCTTAGAATAGCAAAGACCTGCTTTGGTCTCCACAGTACCAAGGGCTAAATGAGCTTAGCATAGCAGAGGCTAAATGAGCTTAGCATAGCAGAGACCTGCTTTGGTCTTCACAACAGTACCAAGGGCTAAATGAGCTTAGCATAGCAGAGGCTAAATGAGCTTAGCATAGCAGAGACCTGCTTTGGTCTTCACAACAGTACCAAGGGCTAAATGAGCTTAGCATAGCAGAGGCTAAATGAGCTTAGCATAGCAAAGACCTGCTTTGGTCTTGAGCACCAAGGGCTAAATGAGCTTAGCATAGCAGAGCACCAAGGGCTAAATGAGCTTAGCATAGCAGACACCTGCTTTGGTTTTCACAACAGCACCAAGGACTAAATGAGCTTAGCCTAGCAAAGACCTGCTTTGATCTTCACAAGAGCACCAAGGGCTAAATGAGCTTAGCATAGCAGAGACCTGCTTTGGTCTTCACAACAGCACCAAGGGCTAAATGAGCTTAGCATAGCAGAGGCTAAATGAGCTTAGCATAGCAGAGCACCAAGGGATAAATGAGCTTAGCATAGCAGACACCTGCTTTGGTCTTCACAAGAGCACCAAGCAGAGAGCTGCTCTGGTCTTCACAACAGCACCAAGGGCTAAATGAGCTTAGCATAGCAGAGGCTAAATGAGCTAAGCATAGCAGACGCCTGCTTTGGTCTTCACAACAGCACCAAGGGCTAAATGAGCTTAGCATAGCAGAGGCTAAATGAGCTAAGCATAGCAGACGCCTGCTTTGGTCTTCACAACAGCACCAAGGGCTAAATGAGCTTAGCATAGCAGAGGCTAAATGGGCTTAGCATAGCAGACACCTGCTTTGGTCTTCCCAACAGCACCATGGGCTAAATGAGCTTAGCATAGCAGAGACCTGCTTTGATCTTCACAAGAGCATCAAGGGCTAAATGAGCTTAGCATGGCAGACACTTGCTTTGATCTTCACAAGAGCACCAAGGGATAAATGAGCTTAGCATAGCAGAGGCTAAATGAGCTTAGCATAACAGAGACCGGCTTTGGTCTTCACAAGAGCACCAATGGCTAAATGAGCTTAGCATAGTAGAGGATACAAAGATATAGTCGTCCAAGTATCTTTTCTTCAGGTTCTCCACGATGGCATCCTCTGTGATCTTGGAGAGGAGCACCATGTCGTCCACCCCACTCTGTTTGACATTCTGGCTCTGCCAGTGATACTTGCTACCCTGTAGAGATAGAGAACAGGTTACAGACGGTCATGCTTTGACAGGTAGACTCAGGAGAGTTGAGCTGAATGAGCTGCCTGCTACCAGAGCAAGTGTGTCTGAATCAGAATGCAGTACAACATAGTACTGTACGAACAGCATCTGAAGATAACCGTTGACAGACTTGGGCTACCAGTAAGATAAATCATATAAAACCTTCCTAAAGTTTTGTTTCTATGGAGTGAGGATTGTCTCAAAATGATTTAAATATATATAAAAGGATATATATACATATACATACATTTATAAATATCCAAATACAAAATACAAATATAAAAATGTGACATACAAATAAATAAACAAATTTATATAAATAAACGTGTCTTTGTAAATATATTTTTCGAGATTTGAAAATAAATATGCTTGACTTTGTATGTGGAATCTGCATTTGTGAATCTCCTTTTTGCTTTTATGTCGATGAGGTAATTTTGAGACATTCCTACTGCACACCAAGATCCACAAATAAATGCCACTAGATTTGAATGCGAAGACACCCTCCACGGAACAACCAGCAGATGGCAGTGTTGTACAACATGTCTGTTATCAACTGATAGCAACTGAATCTTTCCGACGCTGTTTTCCCTAGTTCAGTTCAGTCAAGTGGTCTATGACTAGCAGGATTAACGACATGGACGACACTGGATTAAATGGATGAGTAAGTAATAACAACTAGCCAGAACGATTTATTTTCGGTTTCAATGTGTAGTGCCGTTTTTAATTTCATAGACTGTATAAATAAGTCCATTTAGTCAGCATACAGCTGTTAGCAGCTGCTAACGTTAACAGCTAGCTAAACAGCTGGTGCCTGTTCAGCTTTGTTGGTGCCTGCACAAAACACATTAAGTTAAAATTTTCCTTAAAATCCGATTTAGGGCCCCCTTAAAATAAAATGTAGTTTTCCCTAAAGTTATTGTCTTGCAACTCAAGTGACAGGCTGTGTTCGTGTTCGCTGTTTTACAGATGTTGCAGATCTTACATTACAGATGTTAACATAGCTTCTAGGTTAAGGTAACGTGAGAGCCAGCTCAGCTGAGATCGCTATCTGACAGACTGCCATTAATGTCAATGTCGAGTGTGTTTCACTAATTCACGGATAGGGATAAATGCAGAGACCACATTTCCCTCACGGGATCAAAAGAGTATTTGTACGTGTACACCAAGCAGAACTATGCAAAATGAACATCAAGAATCCAAACAGATTTGGGAACTGAGAGAGATGAAGAGTTCTAAAGAGAAGTTTTATCATCCTGTTGGCTCATTCAGGAGAGCCAGAGAGCCAGAGTATGTCCGCTTCCTCTTTAGCGTTTCTCAGCAGCAGAGGGATATTTAAAGATCACCATCAGATCAACACACACACACACACACACCACTGTGTTCTCAACTCTCTAAGGTTAAGAGGTAATCTCACTACACTTACATTAGTGTGTACTGATGGAATCCAACACACACACACACACACACACATACACACACACACACACACACACACAAACACACCACTGTGTTCTCAACTCTCTAAAGTTAAGAGGTGATCTCACTACACCATCTCAGAGTCTCTGTGTACTGATGTAATCCAACACACTCACACAAACACACACATGGATGCTATATTTCCCAACTATTAGCCGTGGCTTATACATTTTGCAAAATTTTATAATTTTATAATTTTGCAAAATTTCTTCAGCTATGAGGTTAATAGACGGGGGCAGTTAATATAGTATTAATATGGTTTTGTTTCTTTTAACTTGCATAAAACTCTGTACTGCGGCTTATACACAATGCGGCTAATACACAGGAAATTACTGAACCATGAAACAGGTGCAATTCTGAGTCACTAGGCTCCTAACAGACTGATTTAGTCCCACCTCATAGTTAAATGCCAATCATAAAAAGCCTCTGCAGGTAACACTCAACTGTTGTTGACGACATGAGAGCTGTTGTCTAAACAGAACTTGGTACCAAATGCCAAACATTTTCAGTGTGAATATGCATTTGTGGTGAAAGACACACATACACATATACTGTACACACACACACACACACACACACACACACACACACATATACACAGACACACACAGAGCCACAGAGAACACAGGGAAACCACAGCCATAAATATCACCGCCTGCTCTGCCTACAGCTGTGAGAAACCAGAGCAGCACGAACATGTACAACGGAGTTAGCACTCCGACACTCCGACACTCCTGCTTTCGTCCAGTAACATGTACAACGCAGTTAGCAACACAGTTAGCACTCTGACACTCCCGCTCTCGCCCAGGAACATGGACAACGCAGTTAGCACTCGGACACTCCTGCTGTCGCACAGTAACATGGACAACACAGTTAGCACTCCGACACTCCGACACTCCTGCTGTCGCACAGTAACATGGACAACGCAGTTAGCACTCCGACACTCCTGCTGTCGCACAGTAACATGGACAACACAGTTAGCACTCCGACACTCCTGCTCTCGCCCTGTAACATGGACAACACAGTTAGCAACACAGTTAGCGCTCCGACACTCCTGCTGTCGCACAGTAACATGGACAACGCAGTTAGCAACATAGTTAGCGCTCCGACACTCCTGCTGTCGCACAGTAACATGGACAACACAGTTAGCACTCGGACACTCCTGCTGTCGCCCAGTGGACAGAGTCTGCTACTGCTTGATGGTCCATGTTAAACTGCATAACGGGCCGCATGGGCCCACCTCTGGTCCAGACCCTGTCCTGTCCTCAATATTTAGTCATTATTTACAATATTAATCATACGAGCAGTTACATTGAACTAGCTACAGGGACAGCCCATCTGGAACAGTTCAGGGTTGAGTGACTTGCTCCGGGGTTTAACAGTGGCAATCCCCTGGGTCAAAATCACAACCTTTCATTCGTAAGCCTAACAGGAGTAGGCCTACAGTTACCAGGCCTTTGCGTCAGCAGAATTGAGTTGACAACTCTGCATGTAAAACCATAATTTACAAGAAAGATATGTTTTGCTGTACTTCCAAAAAAGGTTTCAGATCGAAAGCTTTTCGTCCGTCATAGAAAGACTGCACCATGCCATATAAGAGGTTATGATTGGTTCCTGGGATTTAAAGATTGCCCCATGCCGAACAAGAGGCTATGATTGGTTCCTGGGATTTTGGTGATTTGGAAATGGGCTTGAAAGGGAAGATGGTCAGATGGATCTTTCAGATGCACTAACAGACACACTCTGGGTTCACTCAGGCGAGAGATGAGAGCTTAAGCTGTGATAAAGGGTTACTAAATTAGCCAAATATTACAAAATGACATCTAAAGTTGTCACAAAGCGCAAACTTTCACTGGTGGAAATGTAAAAAAAAAAATACTCCAGTTTCCAGATACATCAGTATTCTGAAGGATGATCCATCACAATGTACGAATGGCTTTCTCTTCTATTTTCACACCACGCCAGAAAGACAGTCAGTCAGTTTTGAGCCTGTCTTGAGTTACGAAGGAAATAAACAGCAAACTGCTTTAACAAACCGCTTCCACCATCAGTGGTCTGCATCTCTCAGCTATGCATAAACAGCCGATGCCTAAAATTATCCCCCTCCTCCACACACTCACCTTAATATCTATCAATACCTCTGAGCTGGGCTCTAGTTTTAGGAGACAGGCTCTGTGTCTGTGTGTGTGTGTAAGTGTGTGCGTGCGTGCAAATGTGTTTGTGCGCGCGTGTGTGTGCGCACGCGCGTATATGTGTGTGTGTGCGTGCGTGCATGTGTGTGCGTGCGTGTGTGTTTGTGTGCGTGTGTGTGTGCGCGCGCGTGCATGTGTGTTTGTGCGCGTGTGTGTGTGCGCACGCGCGTGTATGTGTGTGTGTGTGCGTGTGTATGTGTGTGTGTGTGTGCGTGTGCATGTGTTTGAGTGTGTGTGGCTGCTTCCCCTGTTCCCTGCAGTAGAGGACCTGTGCAGTAAGGAAGTTCAGAGATAGAAACCCTGCCCCCCCCCCCCCTCCCACACACACACTTCCCTCTGTCTCAATAGTGACCTCAAGCTTGCGAAAACCTGCCCTCTCTAACATGCAAGGCTCACTTCCTGGACTGGACACACACACACACACACACACACACACACACTCACACACACTCACACTCACACACACACACCGACACACACACACACACACACACACACACATACACACACACACACACACCTTCCTCCCCAGGCACACACACCTAGACACAAACTCAGTCATCTCACATCAGTCATCTAACTACATGAGATTTGGATGCAGATACACACACACACACACACACACACACACACACACACACACACACACACACACAGACATGCCCACACACACACATCTAACTACATGACATTTAGATGCTCGTCCTTCTAGTGTGACATGACAGGTGTTCTGATGAACCCATCAGCGGGCCAAGCAAGGGCGTTGACTGTGCTGGAGCCCAAGGCCAGATTTGAGTTGCACTAGTTGGAGTTGTTTTACCCTCCTGTCCTCTTGTGTTTGAGTTGCACTAGTTGGAGTTGTTTTACCCTCCTGTCCTCTGGTGTTTGAGTTGCACTAGTTGGAGTTGTTTTACCCTCCTGTCCTCTGGTGTTTGAGTTGCACTAGTTGGAGTTGTTTTACCCTCCTGTCCTTTTGTGTTTGAGTTGCACTAGTTGGAGTTGTTTTACCCTCCTGTCCTCTGGTGTTTGAGTTGCACTAGTTGGAGTTGTTTTACCCTCCTGTCCTCTTGTGTTTGAGTTGCACTAGTTGGAGTTGTTTTACCCTCCTGTCCTCTTGTGTTTGAGTTGCACTAGTTGGAGTTGTTTTACCCTCCTGTCCTTTTGTGTTTGAGTTGCACTAGTTGGAGTTGTTTTACCCTCCTGTCCTCTGGTGTTTGAGTTGCACTAGTTGGAGTTGTTTTACCCTCCTGTCCTCTTGTGTTTGAGTTGCACTAGTTGGAGTTGTTTTACCCTCCTGTCCTCTTGTGTTTGAGTTGCACTAGTTGGAGTTGTTTTACCCTCCTGTCCTCTTGTGTTTGAGTTGCACTAGTGGGAGTTGTTTTACCCTCCTGTCCTCTTGTGATCCATCAGTGAATGCCTGGAGATGTACTGGCTAACTAGACATGTGGCACAGGTGGAGCGACCCACAGGTGGAGCATCCCACAGGTGGAGCTAGCCACAGGTGGACCCACAGCCATCGCATGGAGCCACACAGCAGGCTGTTAGCGACATGCTAGCAAGGCGTGACAGGATTTAAGGCTTGTTAGAATGCAGCAGGCAGGGACCTCAGCTTGTCCATTTAAGGAAGCAAAGTCACAATTTTAACCTGTTAACCACAACGTCCTCTTTCTCTCTCTGCTCTTGCACACTAGCGAGTGTTAATGTCTTAATGCATCAGTGCATCAGTGTGTCTGTCTCCTCACTACTGCTTTATTCTCACGACTAAGCCTCTCTCAGCGTCACACCTCACACCGTCACACCTTACAGTCGTCTCACACCGGGTCTGTACACACACACACGCACACGCACACACACACACACACCTTGCACTGTTTCATTCTCCTCACCTGAAGCGCAGCGAGAAACAGCTGATCTGCCTCGAGTTTGTGTGTGTACCGATTTCTGACCCGTCAAAACACAGAGACGCTGCACAAGGTTAACGTTACTTGACATAGCTGAACTGTCTAGACACCCATCAACTATCCGCTCAGAGGGAGACCGAGTCAGAGGCACAGAGTGAGGTGACGGGGTGTGTGTGTGTGTGTGTGTGTGAGAGAAACAGATCACAGAGAGAAAGAGAAAAATATATATTCACCATTTTTCTGCAGCTGTGGATGTCCTCTTTCTTTGGTGTCCAGAATGTAAAAGGAAAAAGTTAGTTGTCAGGAGCAGATGGACCTACAATAACGCCATTTCAAAGTGTTTCTAGCTCAGTCACACAGACACACACACACACACACATGCACGCACGCACAAGACACTGCATATCAACGAACATCCTCCCAACTTACCTCACTTCCTTATACTTGCAGACTATGAACGAAACCAGAGCTGTTTAAACACACACACACACACACACACACATTACACACACATATAGATTGTGTTATAACACACAATTTGTCATTTTGAGACATAACTTTTTAGAATCTGTGTGTGTGTGTGAGTGTGTGTCATGTTAGTAAGGTTTGACTAAAGTCAAATAATCTTCCTTTGCTCTGTTTGTGCTGTTGAAGGACACCAGGCAGAAACAAGTGAGAGACACAGTGACATGTTAAACATGTAGGGAGTGGTCTTTTCTTCAGGCAGGAAACACACTCTCACACACACATGCATTCATACCTACACACACAAAACACACACACAAACACATACACACTTTCTTCGTCTGTGTTCACAATGTAATTCAGTGTACCAGATGACACTGATGAGGTCTATCAGTGCCTCATCAGGACCTGCAATGGAGTCACCTGACAGCTGGGATATGTAGTCTACTATATCTGGAATATGTAGTCCACTATATCTGGAATATGTGGGATATGTAGTCCACTATATCTGGAATATGTAGTCCACTATATCTGGAATATGTGGGATATGTAGTCCACTATATCTGGAATATGTAGTCCACTATATCTGGAATATGTAGTCTAGTCCACTATATCTAGAATGTATTCCACTATCCGGAAGTCTGACGTCATGGGCCCAACAGCTTTTTTGTCAAAAAGCATTTACTAGCACAGCCAGCCAAACCTGGTCACCATCACCTCCATTTTAGAGAGTAAAAACAAAATGGCTAAACTTGATTACAGTAGCTGTGCAGCCAGATGATACAATCAAGGTTAATGTCCAGGCTTCCGCGAAAAATAGGATTTTATTAGATTGAGGCAACAAGTGAGTAGTAGGATGACAATTTTCTTAAAGGCTGCTCTGAATATCGGAACAAAATGTTCATTTTGAGAAAAACGAGAGGCTCTGAAAGCAGTTGGACCCGGAAAGAGAATTATCAGCCCATTATTGCATCACCACTTAATAACCGAATAGCATATCTGGGATGTGTAGTCCACTACATCTGGAATATGTAGTCTACTTTCTATTCAACGTGTTTCTAGGGCATGTAGGTCACTCCACACACACATGCATATCAGCGCAATCATGTCACAGGTCATTTTAGCATCAGGTTCTGGCCATCACAAACACACACACACACATTCAGGTCATTTCAGCAGCAGACAGTGGCCAGGCTGTGCCCAGCTGATATCACTGGTAACTGATTCGGTTCCCCCTTTAGAGCACCCCCTGTGGCCGCGTTTATAGCACACGTGTTGTGTGTGAGCTTTGATTGACAGGCCCTGAGCGTGCGCTGTTGTCATCTCTGCTCCTGAGCAGCGCGAGCTCAGGCCTGCTACATGGGCCTCTCGTCCCGCCCGACGGTGTTTAGAACGCCCTGGGCGGTGTTCACTCCGTGTGCGTGTGTGCGTGTGCGCGTGTGCGGCATGCTACCTTAGAGGGGAACGCCTCAACCGCAGACTTACCGGCTCGAGTAGCCTCCTCAAAGGGCCCTGGAGAACAGCTCAGGATGTGGTGAAGCGTCAACAACACACCTCACCCACATCCCTGCATTATGACATCTGGGCTCTGTTAACACACCTCACCCACATCCCTGCATTATGACATCTGGGCTCTGTTAACACACCTCACCCACATCCCTGCATTATGACATCTGGGCTCTGTGTACAGGGCTCTGAGACCTCCGTTAACACACCTGCAGGGCTCTGAGACCTCCGTTAACACACCTGCAGGGCTCTGAGACCTGTTAACACACCTGCAGGGCTCTGAGACCTGTTAACACACCTGCAGGGCTCTGAGACCTCCGTTAACACACCTGCAGGGCTCTGAGACCTGTTAACACACCTGCAGGGCTCTGAGACCTCCGTTAACACACCTGCAGGGCTCTGAGACCTGTTAACACACCTGTAGGGCTCTGAGACCTGTTAACACACCTGTACTCCCTAGATGATCCACCTGCATGCTGCCTATATTAATTAAGAGTAGTTAGAAAAACACTTTAGGAATTAAACATATTATCATCATCATCATTATATGATGCACCTGAATCCCTGACTGGAGCTGCAGGTGCCTGCTGATGATAGCTGCTATGTCTGCTCGGCTCAGGTGACCCCTGCTCTTGACCACTTCAGAGAATCCCCATTGGGCACAATGCAATCCCTAAAGATTTCCTGTTCTAGTTGGAAAATGGATGCTGTTGATAAGGTTAATACACTGGGGTGGGCTATATGTGGGAATGGAGTTCTGCTCTTAATTATTCTTTATGATTAAACCACCAACTGATTCTGATTTATTGGGCGGCACATCCGGCCCTACGGTTAAGACACGGGTGTGGTTAATACATTTAAAAAAAAAATTTGCATAAAATACTAGCCTGGAGATTCCAGACCCAAATCCGAAAGAGTAAGGGTCTGGCCATGAATAATGTAATGGCCCAACTCGAGAGGCGGCACCAAGCGTGCATTTGAAAATCTCACTGCACGCAATTGGATAAGATACGACCAATGTTTACTGAATGATTCCGGACTTCGACGCAATTGGATAACACTACGACTGTCATCTGTTTAGCTCGCCTCTGGCCCGCCTATATCAGATACAGTACACTGATGTGATTGGTGCCCCACAATACAAGGGACATAAGTAATCAGCATCATTCCTCATTGCCAGGGTGACTCGCTGAGCAAATTCAAATTGTGCTCCTGCGAGAACTCCCGCGAGAATTTCTACACAATGTGGCGGACACACAGGAACTGACTGTAGGTATGAGTGTGGCAGGAAGTGGACCTGATAAAAGAAGACGGTGCAGGGAAATGCACGGCAAGTGTGTGTTCGACTGTTTCAAGTGTTAGGAGAGGAGGTATCCTTCGTAGCTTTCAACAAAGAGGGATGCCAGTACTCTGATGGCACTGGGCAGGTCGTTCCACCATCAGGATTTACTGCATGGAACAAGTCATCATGGCCAATGCCAACTCACCTATTTCAGTGAGAGGATGACACAATGCTTGCTAGTGCAAGGCTACTATGGAATGGCACACACACACACACACACACACAATCACACACACACACGCACAATGGCAAATGCTCTGAGCTACAGTGTCATGGCTGTATTTGATTATAGAATGCATTTGACGCTAGATAGACAGCTGTTTTTAGATTTCTCAACACTACAACGCATCACAAACCCACTTCAATTGACTCTTAAAAAAACTTTATTGTCAACCATTGTGGATTTATATACACCCTGAAAGATACAACAAGGGGTGTATAAAATGATAAAAATAAAATATAAACATTTAATGTTTTACTAAGTAATTTCTTTTAGCACATATCTGGCATACACATGGTAAGTAAAAACAGAAATAAGGTCTTTTCTTCTAAATCTTGTTACATACACACAGCATCTTCACCAATTTAACTTGATCACAAGTGAATGAGTTTTCATTCGAATGATTTCAACAACGATAAGAACCATTAAGAAATAGCACCATTCCAAAGCACCAGGGAGAATGCCACGACCACTCAGCAACAAGCTTCCTCCATCAGGAGTACGCTACAGACATCTCTCTCATCCTGCTGTCAATCATCCTGCTGTCAATCTCCACACACAAGCGCCGTCACAGACGTCCCCTGGCTCCGCCCATCTGTGCTGTGGGACGGTCGCTGGGACACAGGTACGCTGTGCTCAATTAGCTCTTCAACATGGAGTGATCGCATTGACTATTCTATACTCTTCAACATGGAGTAATCGCATTGACTCTTCTATACTCTTCATTATAGAGTGATCGCATTGACTCTTCTATACTCTTCATCATAGAGTAATCGCATTGACTCTTCTATACTCTTCAACATGGAGTGATCACATTGACTCTTCTTCTATACTTGAAATAAAACCCAATGCTATGCTGGTTGCATTCAAAACCTACTATCTGGCATAATAAAAACTGTTTAGCTTTTGAAGACTGAATACTGCACATCTGGTTCAAGTGATGATATCAGTGTTGAGCTGGATGGACGGTGGGCAGGACTATGGCCTGGCCCATGTGGTGAGATCAGTGTTGAGTTGTACTATATGGGCAGTGGGCAGGACTATGGCCTGGCCCGTGTGGTGAGATCAGTGTTGAGTTGTACTATATGGGCAGTGGGCAGGACTATGGCCTGGCCCGTGTGGTGAGATCAGTGTTGAGTTGTACTATATGGGCAGTGGGCAGGACTATGGCCTGGCCCGTGTGGTGAGATCAGTGTTGAGTTGTACTATATGGGCAGTGGGCAGGACTATGGCCTGGCCCGTGTGGTGAGATCAGTGTTGAGTTGTACTATATGGGCAGTGGGCAGGACTATGGCCTGGCCCATGTGGTGAGATCAGTGTTGAGTTGTACTATATGGGTAGTGGGCAGGACTATGGCCTGGCCCATGTGGTAAGATCAGTGTTGAGTTGTACTATATGGGCAGTGGGCAGGACTATGGCCTGGCTCGTGTGGTGAGATCAGTGTTGAGTTGTACTATATGGGCAGTGAGATCAGTGTTAAGTTGTACTATATGGGCAGTGGGCACGACTATGGCCTGGCCCATGTGTTGAGATCAGTGTTGAGTTGTGAGGCAGTAGAAGGCAAGACTATGGCCAGGTCAGGTCAGACCCAAAACAAAAGAAGGACAATAGCTTTAAAGATACGTAGAATGTATACAAAAACAATCCATTAACTCTTACAATATCTAAGACATCTCAAAGGTTCAGTATTAAAAGTCTGAAATACACATTGGGGTCTAGGGGGCACGATGGGGTCTAGGGAGCACTAGGGTTATGATGGGGTTATGATGGGGTCTAGGGGTTATGATGGGGTCTAGGGGGCACGATGGGGTCTAGGGGTTATGATGGGGTCTAGGGAGCACGATGGAGTCTAGGGGTTATGATGGGGTCTAGGGATTATGATGGGGTCTAGGGGTTATGATGGGGTCTAGGGGGCACGATGGGGTCTAGGGGTTATGATGGGGTCTAGGGAGCACGATGGGGTCTAGGGGTTATGATGGGGTCTAGGGGTCACGATGGGGTCTAGGGGTCACGTTGGGGTCTAGGGAGCACGATGGGGTCTAGGGGTTATGATGGGGTCTAGGGGGCACGATGGGATCTAGGGGTCATGATGGGGTCTAGGGGTCACGATGGGGTCTAGGGGTCACGTTGGGGTCTAGAGAGCACGATGGGGTCTAGGGGTTATGATGGGGTCTAGGGAGCACGATGGGGTCTAGGGGTTATGATGGGATCTAGGGGTCATGATGGGGTCTAGGGGTCACAATGGGGTCTAGGGGTCACGTTGGGGTCTAGGGGTTATGATGGGGTCTAGGGCTTATGATGGGGTCTAGGGGGCACGATGGGGTCTAGGGCTTATGATGGGGTCTAGGGGTCACAATGGGGTCTTGGGGTTATGATGGGGTCTAGGGGTCTAGGGTCTAGGGGTTATGATGGGGTCTAGGGGGCATGATAGGGTCTAGGGAGGTCAGATAATCTGATCTTTGTTGTGTCCAGAGAGAATACAACAACAAACAAACAAACGAACAAACGGACAACTGATGCGTCCAGAGAGGAGCTGGCGGAGTCCCCTCTAGCGGGACGTTTGTAGCTCTGATGGCACGTTGCTATGGCGATGGAGGGAGGATGTTTAGGAAGCTGATCCGACTCCTCATCAGCAGCAGAGGCAGCAGCATCGGTGGTTCACTGGTCTCGCAGGTCCCCACGGCAACCGACAGCAGCGTAAGTCTCACGTGTCCGTCCCCCCCGTCCAAGTCCCTCGTCTGTTCGCCAGCGTCACGCTCTGCCCACGCGTCTCCACCTCAGAGGTTTTCACAGAACAGGAAGTGACCTCAGAGAGCAGCTAACTCAGGGACAGGGGTGCGTTTCCTGGGGTAGTGTCGCTAAGCAATCAGCAGTCACTAAACCACAGAGAGATTGTGTCTCTAGCATTCTAGGAACTGTGTGGCCTGACTACTACAGGAATCGCACCCCAGTCCTGGTGATTGGGTTTAGACGGGCCACACTTGGGCCGGTTCTGTGTTAGAGCCAACTGCTGTCTGGGATGGGGAGTCAGGCACCATGGAGTGGTGGACAGAGAGAGCGGAGGAACCGGAGGAACCAGGAGGAACCGGAGGAACCAGCGGAACCGGAGGATCCAGGAGGAACCAGGAGGAACCGGAGGAACCAGGTGGAACCGGAGGAACCAGCGGAACCGGAGGATCCAGGAGGAACCGGAGGTCAGTGTCCTTGGCAGGTCTTACAGCACATTTGCCTGAAATATGGCCGGCTGCAGAACTTGAACCTGAGCACCAGGGGGCAGTATGCCACTGTGTTCACATCTTTGCACTCTGGAGGCAAACAAACGCAACATACATCGATTAATGTTTATATAATGTTTATATCTGGTTGTATATTGTGGTTATGAGGTTTTGGGCTGTACAATATCATTGTGTGTTAAAATCTTTGGTTGCATATTGTCTTTGTGTGGTAGAGTGTTTGGTTGCATATTGTCTTTGTGTGGTAGAGTGTTTGGTTGCATATTGTGTTTGTGGTGCAAAGTGTCTGGGTTGTTGGTGTATGTTGTGTGTATGCTGTGTGTGTGTGTATGTTGCGCTGGCTGACCCTCTGGGTTGTGTGTGTAAGTGTGTATGTTGTGAGTGTGTGTGTGTGTGTGTGTGTATTGTGTGTGTGTTGCTGACCCTCAGGGTTGTGTGTGTAAGTGTGTGTGTGTGTGTGTGTGTGTGTGTGTGTGTGTGTGTGTGTGTATTGTGTGTGTGTTGCTGACCCTCAGGGTTGTCGGTGGGGCTGAAGAGGACGAGGTCACACTTGCTCCTACACTGCTGCATGCTGGACGGTCTCTGGAGGTCGGGACAATCAGACGACGGCAGCCCGGTGTTGGTCAGACACCTCACCAACCGCATCTGCTGCCCCAAACCACACTTAGCAGAACACTGAGGGAGGGAGAGAGAGAAAGAGAGGGAGGGAGAGAGGGAGGGAGAGGGAGAAAGAGAGAGAGAGAGAGGGAGAAAGAGAGAGAGAGAGAGAGAGGGAGGGAGAGAGAGGGAAGATAAGGACAAAGGTAATTCAATTTTCCAATTCACAGTTAACTTCATCGTTAATCCTGCAACTGAACATAATTTGTTTTAAAAGGTTAAATAACTGAAATGTTTTGAATGCGGCTGTTACAGGAGAATTCCTGCCGTTTTCCACATAGATCTCTGTTTCTCCAGGTCATCGAGTACTGTGGGTGCGAAGAAAACTATCGGTTCTACCCGGTTCTGCTCGGTTCTACCGAGCTCGAGTTGCTGCCATGCAGCTACAGTGCTGCACTCTGGGGGCATGAAAGCGGTTCCTTGTGTGTTCTCATCCGACTCGGCTCGGTTCCGACTCACCTCCCCCCACGGGCCCGGCACCCACAGCGGAGGCGGGCAGCGCTGCAGGTTGCAGCGCACCCTGCTGGACGGGCGGCCCGGTTTGGGGCAGTCGGACTCCGGCAGCGTGTCTCCACTGTCCCCACTCTTACACAGAACCACCCGGTGCCGGAACCCTGGACCACAGCTGGGAGAACACTAGAGAGAGAGAGGGAGGGAGAGAGAGAGAGAGAGAGAGAGAGAGAGAGGGAGGGAGGAGGGGGGATGGAGAGAGAAGAGAGAAGAAGAGAGAGAGAGAGGGAGGAGAGGGGATGGAGAGAGGAGGGGGGATGGAGAGAGAAGAGAGAAGAAGAGAGAGAGAGAGGGAGGAGAGGGGATGGAGAGAGGAGGGGGGATGGAGAGAGAAGAGAGAAGAAGAGAGAGAGAGAGGGAGGAGAGGGGATGGAGAGAGGAGGGGGGATGGAGAGAGAAAGAGCAGGAAAAGAGGGAGAGGGTGACAGAGAAGCAGAAAAAGAGAGAGAGAGAGAGAGAGAGAGAGAGAGACAGAATTAGTCACAGAGGGTCACTTTAAAAGATTTAGCAAATTACGCTCTAACTATTCTAATTGTTATGTGTTTCTCAGTTTAGGGTCTTAACAGCACAGACCTGATGCAATCAGACGGTGGGGTTGACACAGGACACTCACAACAACATCAAAACAACACATCCAAATGTTATATCAACACATCCATATGTTATATCAACACATCCATATGTTATATCAACACATCAAAATGTTATACATGGGCAATTCTACGGAAAATGGACTTTTTGTCACATCCATAACGCCAGTGAAATGCCTTGGTATTTGTATGATGTGAATGATAACATTCATTTTTTGTGCATTTTTTCTCATGTACATTCTTCTGCTCAAATTTCATGTAATCATTCACATCATACCATACCATCACATTTTATTGCCGTTATGGATGTTACAAAAAACATAATTTTCCATGGAATTGCCCACATATCAACACATCCATATGTTATATATATCAACACATCCATATGTTATACACATCAACACATCCATATGTTATACATATCAACACATCCATATCAACACATCCATATGAACAGCTTCACTACACACACACACACACACACACACACACACAGACTACACACACTTTACAACTTGGTGTTGTTGTCCTGAAAACACAACACTTCTGCTGCTCTTACATAACTTGCACCACTATGCCACTTTCTTTCTTACTTAGGTCAAACAGAACTACCCAAGCCTTTTATTGGCCTGACTTTGCACTAGTATTTTATTGACTGTCTATGCACAATTTCAACCAAATTTTGCTGCTCTTATTTTTTCATTATTATATGTGCCCTCTTATTTACTTATTTACTTACTTTTTTGTTTACTTGAATGTTATGTTTGTCTGTGGACTTAAATTGGTAAAATATGTCTTGTCTTCACCGTGGGATAGTGAGAAACGTAATTTCGATGTCATTGTATGTCTGGAACATGTGAAGAAATTGACAATAAAGCTGACTTTGACTTTGACTTTGACACACACACACACACACACACAGATTGGGGCTGGAACAGCTTCCACTCTTTTGGGAATCATTTCCACAACATGTTGGAGTGTCTATGGACGTTTTTGCCTGTTCATTCACAAGAGTATTTTGTGAGGTCAGGCACTGATGTTGGACAAGAAGGCCTGGCCTGCCATGTCTGTGTTTTAGTTCATCCCAAAGGTGTGTGATGATGTAGACTGCTGACTGCAAGTCCGTGTTTGCCAGTATAGTAGACCATCACGGTTACTCATAACCCAACCAAACCCACACAATGCAACACAGATCTCCCCTGACAAACCAGATCTCCCCACACAACCTTGGAAGATCTGCGCCTGTCTCTCTGAATCTGAAGGCTTGGGATGGGGGGGGGAGTACCTTGGACCAGTTGGGGTGTGTGTGTATGGGTGGGGGGGTACCTTGGGGGATACCTCGGACCAGTTGAGGTGTGTATGTGTATGGGGGGGGGTGTATAACCGTGCCTTGTACCAGTTGAGGTGTGTATGTGTATGGGGGGGGGGGGGGATATAACCGTGCCTTGTACCAGTTGGGGTGTGTGTGTGTGTATGGAGGGGGCTACCGTACCTCGGACCAGTTGAGGGCAAGCCACTCGGGGGGGCAGCTGTGGTTGTTGCAGGGCTCTGTGAGGGGGGGTCGGGGCGTGGGGCAGACGGAGTCGCCCTGGACACGCTCCTCGGTGCCGGACACCTTCCTCTTGCACAGGATCTCCCGCGTGCGCACCCCTCCGTTACAGCTGCGGCTGCACTCTGACCACTCGCCCGCCCACCAGCTTCAACACACACACGCGCACACACAGACACACACACGCACACACACATGCACGTACACACACACACACACACACACACACACACACACACACACACGGCCCAAGCATATACACACACACGAGCACACACACACACACACACACAAACACACACGCACACAGACACACACACACACGGCCCAAGCATATACACACACACGCACACACACATGCACGTACACACACACACAGACACACACACACACGGCCCAAGCATATACACACACACGAGCACACACACACACACACACACAAACACACACGCACACACACACGCACGGCCCAAGCATATACACACACATGCATGCATGCACGCACAAAGGCACGCATATACGCATGCACACACACGTACACACACACACGCCCCAAGCATATATACACATACGAGCACACACACACACACGCCCCAAGCATATACACACACACACGCACAATCACACACGCGCCCCAAGCATATACACACACATGAGCACACACACACACACACACATACGCCCCAAGCATACACACACACACACACACACACACATTCATGTATCATTGTTATCTCTAGTTTGGAATGAGTTCAAAATCAAAGAACTTTTGCTACAAAGCATTTTATCCTAAATACACACACTCACACACACACACGCACACACGCACACATGCACGCACACACACTTACACACACACACTTACACACACACACACTCACGTTGGGGAGCAGGGCTCAGTGTTGCACGTCCTCTTCTTGTCCCTGGGCTTGTTCTTCTTGTCGCAGAAGTGGCTGTAGACCACCGAGTGGTCAGCTTGCTTCTTACACACCACCTGCTGCATCTGAGCCCCTGAGGCAGAGAGGAAAAGGACCTCTGAACACGTGTCTGTGTGTGTGTGTGTGTGTACATGTGAATGTGTGTGTGTGTGTGTATGTGTGTGTGTGTGTACATGTGAATGTGTGTGTGTGTGTGTATGTGTGTGTGTGTGTGTGTACATGTGAATGTGTGTGTGTGTGTGTGTGTGTACATGTGAATGTGTGTGTGTGCTTCTTACACACCACCTGCTGCTCCTGAGCCCCTGAGGCAGAGAGGGAAAGGACCTCTGAGCATGTCTGTGTGTGTGTGTGTGTGTACATGTGAATGTGTGTGTGTGTGTGTGTGTGTGTGTGTGTGTGTATGTGTGTGTGTGTGTGTGTGTGTGTGTGTATGTCTGTGTGTGTGTGTGTGTGTGTGTGTGTGTGTGTATGTGTGTGTGTGTCTGTGTGTGTATGTGTGTGTATGTCTGTGTGTGTGTCTGTGTGTGTGTGTGTGTGTGTGTGTGTGTGTGTGTGTGTGTGTGTGACTGGTGCTAGTGCCAGGCTAGGGGCCTACCAAAGAGGCACATTGTTACATCACTGTACACATTTTCCCAGCAACCCTAGCAGTAAGCAGACTAGCACGTAAGCATGGCTACAAAGTCCCCAATGTCTATAACCAATCTTACAAGGGTAACGTGACAAATTAGTAGCTATGCCTGCTTTGGTAGTGCACACTAATCAACATCTAGCTAGCTAGCCAGCTTGTCATCAACGCAATGTTTAGAACAACAATGTGAGAAATTAGTGGCTTGGAACTAGCAACTATTTTTACTAGCCTGGGAGAACACATACGAACCTTTGGCAAATTTGGGATTTGCCCTGCAGGTCCGTCTGGCCAAGAGGCCACTGAAGCTCATTTCCGATGTTCCTAAAACACGGCATGCAAATACAATCGCTAATCCGGCATGGACGTGCATTTCTTTGGGATTGAGTAAACAACTGCATTTAAAACCTTCGTTTACGAGATTGCTACACTTCTGAAACGATTTGGTAATAGTTGAATGCACCAATTAGAGTTTGATTTCACTGCTAATTACGCCCCTGCTGGTAGTCGTGAGTCAATGAACCTTTTCCAGACCCACTCCCACTTACAACTGAGAAGGTCTACCTGCTAATCAGGCTAATCTTTTACTGTAAAATGTAAAATGGCAGAAACCAAGTTTTAGTTGGTCTTATGTGTGTGTGTGTGTCTGTGAGTGTGTATGTGTGTGTTTGTGTGTTTGATCAGACCTGTGTAAGTGTGTAACATACAACTGTTCTTCCCTCAAAGTTTGTGATCTGTAAATTCTTCCTCTGGGTTAAGGTAAAAGCACTAATATGTGTGTGTATGTGTATGTGAGTGTGTGTGTGTATGTGTACGTAAGTGTGTGTGTGTATCTTCAGAGCAGTGTGTCCAGGAGGTACAGTGCCAAGCATATCATTTGATGTGAGTGAGTGTGTGTGTATGAGTGCATGTGTGTGTATGTGTGTGTGTGTGTGTGTGTGTGTGTATACCGGTATGTATGTGTGTGTGTGTGTGTGTGTGTGTGTGTGTGTGTGTGTGTGTATGAGTGCGTGTGTGTGTATGTGTGTGTGTGTGTGTTTGTGTATAAGTGTGTGTGTTTGTACATGTGCGTGTGTGTGTGTGTGTGTGTATGAGTGCGTGTGTGTGTATGTGTGTGTGTGTGTGTATGTGTGTATGAGTGCGTGAGTGTGTGTGTGTGTGTGTGTGTGTGTGTGTGTGTGTGTGTGTGTGTCTGTGTGTGTGTGTGTATGAGTGTGTGTGTGTGTGTGTCTGTGTGTGTGTGTGTGTGTCTGTGTGTGTGCGTGTGTGTACCTCCAGCACAGAGCTCAGAGCATCGGCTCCAGGACGTGTAATGCCAAGCGTATCCACTGAGGAGGTCTCGGCTCACAGGGGGGTTGAAGCGGTACACTATCCCAGGGTTCTCCTCTCTCACCAGCACCTGGGGATCAGCACACACACACACACACACATGTACATACACACACACACACACACGCATACACACACACATGTACATACACACACACACACACATGTACACACATACACACACACACATGTACATACACACACACACACACACACACACACACACATGTACACACACACATGTACATACACACACACACACACACACACACATGTACACACAAACACACACACACACGCATGCCCACACACACACACACACACACACACACATATGTACATACGCGCACACCCATGCTCGCACGCACGCACGCACACACACACACAGAATATACATACACAGTCAGAGAAGAGAGGACGCAGGAGCAGAGAGGACCCATAATAACCTCTGTGAACAGATATCTTAGCGACCGCGCTTGTCTGTGCCGTTACCATGACTATCAGGGTGATGTTTGTGGGCCCTAGGGCCTCCAGAGACTCGGGCTCGTCGGCAGGTCGCCGGTAGTGGAAGGTCGTCCCGGCGATGTCAAAGCGGCGGGGGGGTATCGATGGTCAGCTTTCCGTTGATGAAGTACTGGTCCCCTTTGCTCTTCAGCACTGCAGTGGTGGCCAGTGGAGGAGGAAAGAGGGGGTGAAGCATCACTCTCACAGTCACGGTCAAGCCAAACTACACTTTTAGAAAATGCACAGAAAATTCAAATAAAGAGGTGTGGAGAATCCGCTAGACCAACGGGATTCCAGAGAGCAGCAGGAGAGCTGGGTGATTAATGCCCCGTGTCTTAAACTCTTGTGTCTTAAACTCTTGTGTCTTGAACTCTTGTGTCTTGAACTCTTGTGTCTTGAACTCTTGTGTCTTGAACTCTTGTGTATTGAACTCTGTCCTGCTATGCAGACATGGCACAAGTCAATCAAATCTCCTGTCCTGTCTTTAACCTGAAACTGCTTCTCTGTTTTCTCAGGGAGGCTTCTCTCTAAACTGAGTGTGCTTCTCTGTCCTCTCAGACAAAAGAAGGCTTGTCTCTAAACTGAGCGGGCTTGTCTGTAGACTCAGGGAGGCTTGTCTCTAAACTGAGCGGGCTTCTCTGTCCTCTCAGACAAAAGGAGGCCAGCAGCTAATCTGGCTGGAGTCTGGAAGACACTCAGGGCCAGATGTACTAACCAACGCTTTTGCGCCCACTTCAGGCCGCAATGATGTAAAAGCGCAAACTGCCTGTCACGGGAGCTGAAAGTGGCAGATTGCGTTTGTCATGTCATTCATATGCATTCATGGGAGGATCCAGGGGAAAGTGGGAGTTTAGCGTAAAAAGATGGGAGGGGAAGAGTAAAGAGCGCCTAGTTATGGATTCCGCAGTATGTACAAAGACTGCTCCTGAAAGCGCACGTCTATTCTGCGCCTAAATCCTACTGCCTTGTAAAAGCAGGTGTTAATCCAAATTGCAGTTCAATGCGTCAATAAGAGAACCTTTCAAAGACAACAGAATCACTATTTAGAGCACTAGTTTTTGTGGTGAAAGTACCAAAAGCAACCTCAACTTTCGTTGGCCTTTCGAATGTCTTACTTTCACTTTCACGTAATTTACTTAAACTTTCCTACTTGCTAGATTTGACCAATCTTCCATAGCCTACATGCACAAGTAGTTTGAGTAGAACTACTGATCTTAATTATCTCCCTGCTTGTTTACATCTTATCATGTATGGTATTATTTCATGATCACTAAACGTTTGATTCTTTTTAATATTGTCATCAGTTAACTTCATTCATTTCTCCTCCATCTACCCATGTCCTTGATTGCCTAGCCTTTCTGCCCCCCCCCCCCCCAACCCCCACCCCCAACACACACACTTACATCATCACTGTCATCACTTCACATACATACAACACACTGCTTGCTACAGTAAGCCTCCTCTACATACTTGCTGCACACTGCCCCCCCCCCCCCCTACATACACAGCACATTGTCTTCAGGATCTTCTCCAACACACATCCTCTACATACTTACAGCACACTGCCCCCACCTACACACTACACACACACAGTCACTGTTCCACTCCCCTCCCGCCCACACACACATCTTCACTGTCATCACTCACATACATCATACATACAGTACTCTGCTTGCAATAGTAAGTCCCTGCCCCCCCCCACATACACAGCACATTATTTCATCAGGAAGCTTCTCCAACACACATCCCCAACATACTTACAGCACACTGCCCCCCCCCCCCCCCCAATACACAGCACATTGTCTCATGAGGAAGCTTCCCCAACACACATATTGCACACTGCCCTCTCCCCACATACACAGCACACTATCCCATCTCCCCTGTCATCCCCCCAACACACACACCAAGATCCCTGGCAGTTGGGTTAGCCCCTTGAGCCGTGGATCTGCCCAAGGTTTCTTCCTTGGTAAGGGAGTTTTTCCTTGCCCCTGTTGCTCTTGGGTGCTCCTTGTTGGTGCCCCCCCCCCCATCCCAATCCTCCCCCACCTTTCTTATGCAGCCCTTGCCACTTAATCTACTAAACCCCTCTTCTACTGCACTCTTTACCCCCCCCCCCCCCATTAATGCACAAATAGGCTGACACCAGACATAATTTCACTGCATTTCTTACTTCCAGTAACTATATGCATGTGACAATAAACTTCCTTGTATCCTTGTATCAACTGCGCTTGTACTGTATGTAGGCGCTGGCATTCAGTTGTGGACGTTCGTAAATTGCGTTTATGGGCGGAGAAAGGCAGAGAAAGGCGCAGTTTACACTAAGGATTGAACGATTGATAAATACGATGGAAACTTGGGTCTGACAGCGTTCACAATCTGCGGTGTATCCATGACGCTAATAACGGTACGTTCGCAAATGTACGTACATCTGGCCCACAGAGTGAATGAAGAGTTCCGGCAGGACGGCCAATGTGCTCTCCAAGAACAGACACAGGCAGGCAGGCAGGCAGGACTCGGGGTACTTGGGGTTCCAAACGGAATACAACTTTCGGGGGCGTTCCATTTGCAACGTCCTGTTCCTGTTCGTTGAATCAACTCGTAAAACCAGTAGGCTACAAATGGAACGCTCCGTCTACGTGCTGACAGTCTCCTCAGGCTGGTTCTGACGGTCTCAGCCGAGAAGATGAAGCCTTAATGCTGCCAGGATGTGCGGTCACAAGTTCTGCTGGTGTGCAAGTGGAAATACTGCATTTCAGCTGCTGCTTCCTCTTACCCAAGTAGTTGTGTGTGTGTGTGTGTGTGTGTGTGTGTGTGTACCCAAGTAGTTGAGAGAGACGTTGAGCTCCTGGATGTGGATGAAGACTGAGCCTTTGGGAATCCGGACAACTTCTTCATAACCTACGGAGCAGAGGGAGAGAGAGAGAGAGAGAGAGAGAGAGAGAGAGAGAGAGAGAGAGAGAGAGAGAGAGAGAGAGAGAGAGAGAGAGGGAGAGAGAGAGGGAGAAACTTTTTGACTTTTAAAACCCCTTTTATTGAACCATTGCATGGATCAAAAAACACCTTAAAACACTACAGTATAACCCCCCCCCCCCCCCCCCCCAGTCCCCATGACATCACCACATAAATGCCAAGGCCCCATCAATAATGGAGACCAGACCTTTGTCAGTACACCATTTCTGTGAGAAATGATCCACACTGTCTGAAACTTTAAAAAAAGCATATTCAACCCTAACCCTTCATTCCACCAAAGCTTTAAACATGTCCACAAGGTTGACAATCTGGCCCTCCTCCTCCAACCGATTTCCCTTCCATATTGCCAGTTTTGCTTGGCCAATCAAGAAGTTCATGAAGGTGCACAGTTCCCTTTTGTTTTTGGAGTATTTAACCCCAAGGATGAACCGTTCCTTTGAGAAAGTGAACCCCAACCTCTGGCCCACTCCCTCCAACAACTGAAAAAGGGACAACAATTTCAGACAGTCACAAAAAACATGAAACACTGAATCAGGTACATTACAGACACTACATAAAGGTGAGAGATCATGCCTGAACTTGATGACAAAGACCTTTGTGGCCATGACACAGTGAAGTACCCGCCACTGAAGGTCCCCAGACCTTTTTGGTATGGGGGGCTTGTACACTCCATGATGGTGACAGATCTTCACTGCCCCCAAAATGACCCCTCCATTTTGTGTCAACCCTCCCCTTAAGCACATTAGCATTGGCAGATTTCACAATGGCATTATACAACATCTTTCTGTCCACTGATGTAAAATGTATATCAAGCATCCCCTTAAAAGAAAGCAGTGTCCCTGTAGAGGCGTATGTGGGGCTTTTGGGGGTAATATGTAAATCCGGAAAGGGGACCTCAAAAGGGCCCCCATCCAGAACATGATTGATGAACCTTAATAGACAGTCAGGAAGACCTGCCTTCAGGCTTCTCAATATGCCCTCCACTACCCTTTCTGACCTGCAGCCCAAAGAGGACACCAGGTCAAGGACAGAGCGCCAGCGTCTATCAGCGAGGTTCAGCAGGTGGCCCAGTGTTGTCATTTTTGCCCCAGTGAAAAGAGACACAATGTTTCTTGATATGTCACCCTCCATTGTCCAGAAAGGAACGTGACACCCTAAAGTGTCCCCAGGCCTCAAAGACTGAGCTATAGAAACTTGTTGGCTCAGTTTGAGTTTGAACAGTGGCAGTGTGTGGCACCAGGAACAGCTGTCGATCCAAACGCATCTCAGTCCTGGTTCTCAGCATTGCCAGACCGAAATCCACCTATGGTAGATCAGTCCCGTATAGCAGCTTCTGGGCGGACTGCAGCCTCATTGCCTTAACCTTACTGGCCAGATGGATGAGCCCCTGCCCCCCCTCCGCCAGGGGTAAGTAAAGGACTCCTGGACGTAGCCAATGGTTCCCATCCCAGAAGAAGTTCACAAAGCTTTTCTGTAAGGAGGCGACAAGCTCAGCTGGCGGGTTAAACACAGTCAATCTGTGCCACAGCATGGACGCTGCCAAATTATTGACTACCAACACCCGCCCTCTGAACGACAATTGCGGTCGAATCCACTCCCACCTCCGCAACCTCCCCAGCACCTTATCAGCCAGCCCTTCCCAGTTCCTCTGGATGTACTGCTCTGTGCCGAAGAAGACTCCCAGGATCTTAAGCCCGTCCCTGCCCCACTGACAGTGCACGGGTAAGTGTGGCACTGCCACGCCCTGCCACCGCCCTAGCAACAGGGACAGACTCTTCCCCCAGTTCACTCTTGCAGAGGTGCCCCTTTGAAACAGGTCCAGACAGGCCAACACACTCCCTATGTCCCCCTGTGAGCGTATGATAAGTGTAATGTCGTCCGCATAAGCAAGAAGCTTTGTTGTTATTGCGCTCCTTGCAGAAGTCTGAACCGAGAGCCCCTGCAGAGAGGGAGATAGAGAGGGAGGGAGAGAGGGAGGGAGAGAGGGAGGGAGAGAGTGACATAGAGAGAGGGAGGGAGAGGGAGAGAGAGAGAGAGAGGCAGAGAGAGAGGGAGAGGGAGAGAGAGAGGGAGAGAGAGACACAACAAGACAGTGAGAGAGGAAGGGACAATGAAGACTTAAAAGAATAAGAGGGTGAAAGAGAAAGTGATTGAGAGAGAGAATGAGAGAAAGACAGAATGAGAGAGAGAGGGAAAGAGAGAAAGAGAGAGAGAGAGGGGGAAAGAGAATGAGAGAGAAAGAGAGAATGTAGCTATTTGGAAGCAGGCGTTGGGAAGTGAGGAGTCGCTGATGTGGGAGATTCCAGCTGAATTCCTGGGCAGAGGACAGCCGAGCGAGAGCTCTGCGCCGGCCGCCATGTTGCTCTGGGCCAGACCGCGCTGGCTCGCCAAGCCACCACAAAACTTGTAAATAACTTCAGACTCCCATTTGAAAAAAGCGCAAAAAGGAAATAAATCAATCATTTCTGTTGAGCTGAGACGGGAAGAGATGTTTCACTTTCCAAAATACCTCTCCGCGGCAGAGACGGCTCAGCGAGTGGACGGCTCAGCGAGTGGACGCCACATTCATCTGAGCCGGCGCGAGGCGCACGGAGAGTGAGCTGCCTGTTAGCTGTCCGGTGAGAAATGGGGTAAACAGAGATCCAAACAACAACAAACCACAACCCCCCCACACACAACCCCCCCCCCACACACCCCCTCCACACACAACCCCCCCCCCCCCCACACCCTGAGCCGTGACCAAGGGGAGCCAACATGGAATGAGGGAGAAAATCTGACCAACACAGCTTGGCCCATCTCTCCTGTGGAAGCAGGCTAGACACACACATACAATGCCATGGACACTGCTACAGTGCAGAGTGTGTGTGTGCAGGCTAGACACACACATACAATGCCATGGACACTGCTACAGTGCAGAGTGTGTGTGTGCAGGCTAGATACACACATACAATGCCATGGACACTGCTACAGTGCAGAGTGTGTGTGTGCAGGCAAGACACGCATACAATGCCATGGACACTGCTACAGTGCAGAGTGTGTGTGTGCAGGCTAGACACACACAGAATGGCATGGACACCTGGACATCTCTACCACTGGACATCTATACCATTGCAGCATCTCTACCACTGGACATCTATACCACTGCAGTGTCTATACCACTGGACATCTCTAGCACTGAAGTGTCTATACCAGGGGTCCCCAACCTTTTATGTACCATGGACCGGTTTGATTCCTATTTTTTTTTTCACGGACCGGCGGGGGGGGGGGGGGGTCGGGGGTTCCATGTTCCATATGTGTTGTGCATGCATTACTTGAAAAGAACTAGCTCCAGTTATGTATGAACAGTGAAGGTAACGATCTCTTGTGAAAAACGTGAACTTGAAGAAGTGAAAATTGATGAACTATGAATATTGAACAACTTGAAGCTAAAGTGTGAACATGCTTAACAAAATATGGGAACAAAACATGGGAACTAAACGTGCATTACGAATATAATCAGTGTGAGCCCTGCTTGTTTCCCTGCAACAAGAAGCTTCCATCTGGGGGTGATGGAAGACAGTGACACCCTCAGTGTGTTTGATATGTCCAGTCGATTGCGCAATTTGTCTAGTTGCAGTCATTGCCGAAAACCCGGCCTCGCATAGATACGTGGTGGGAAACGTTTTCAGCGCTTTTACGGCTATCTCGGGATATTCTGCTTTGGTTTTGATCCAAAAACCCGGCAGAGAGGTTTCCTTATACACACTCTTAAGACCACCGTCATTTGCAATTTCGATCAACTGCTCTTCCTCCTGCGCTGACAAGTTAGGACTATTCGGGATATTGACAAATGGGTTGCGGACCCACTCATTGGTTTGCTGTGGATCTTTGGAGGATGGGAAGTAACGCTCAAACTCATTTGAGAGCGCAACAAGGTGATCGCGCACCAGCTGCGAGAGAAAGGGCCCTGCCTCAGTCTCTCCCAAAACCCCCACTACTGTTTGGAACATATCAAAAACACCCCGTTCCCATTCGTCCCCACAAATCAAGCTTGGCTTTAAATACAGTGACTTTATCTGCCAGTTTAAAGACAGTCGTCATTCTCCCCTGGAGTGACAGGTTGAGGTCATTAAGCAACCCGAATATGCCACACAGGTAAGCGAGTTTTGACACCCAGTCCTCATCACAAAAATGTGCAGCTAACGGTGACTTTTTTTCTGCTCTCGCAACTCAAACACTCTGGCCAGTGACCTGCTAAAGATGCTTGTTTTTTGTTGCTCATTCTAGCAGTTTAGCTAACTTCGTGTGACACTACCGTTCGCCAAGAACTGATCAAGTGAAGTGAGCTGACCTGAGGCTGCGCAGCGCTGAAGGCAATATGTAAAAGTGTTGAAGGCTGGACAGACAGACGTAAGAAAATAGACCTTGCAAACATGCATGCAATCAAACAACTGCATATAGGCCTATGTCATGTAAAAACGTGACATTATTGCGAATTAAATTTAGTTTAGTTTGCATGCATTTTTTTTTAAACTCATGTCGTAGGCTACGGCCCGGTGGTTGGGGACCGCTGGTCTATACCACTGGACATTTCTACCACTGGACATCTATACCACTGCAGTGTCTATACTACTGGACATTTCTACCACTGGACATCTATACCACTGCAGTGTCTATACCACTGGACATCTATACCACTGCAGCATCTCTACCACTGGACATCTATACCACTGCAGCATCTCTACCACTGGACATCTATACCACTGCAGTGTCTATACCACTGGACATCTATACCACTGCAGCATTTCTACCACTGGACATCTATACCACTGCAGCATCTCTACCACTGGACATCTATACCACTGCAGCATCTCTACCACTGGGTGTGTGTGTGGGGGAAAAAGTGTGTGCGTGTGCATGCGTGTGTGTGTGTGTGTGTGTGTACGTACGCGTGTGAGGCCATGTGTGATCCATAAATCAGGTCAGGCCTCTGAGGAAGCCCAGAATAGGCCGCGGCTGTCTGACCGCTGTGCTCCGCGCTGACAGACGTCCACAAACACACACAGACACACACAC
>NC_055968.1:35145965-35148465 GCF_018492685.1 Alosa sapidissima | reverse complement strand
TCGTGTACTGGCCATCTGACACACGTCACTCACACACACACACACACACACACACACACACACACACACACACACATCTGACAGGTTCTTAGCATCGCTTTATCCACACATGCCAATCACAAGAAAAATCCTGTCAAAGTGTCCAAGATGGCGTTGGAGAGCACGACCTCTTACATGGATCAAGATCAAAGAGGCTAACGCTAGCCCAACACCGTGCACTGCTGCCATGCTAACGCTAGCCCAACATTGTGCACTGCTGCCATGCTAATGCTAGCCCAACAACACCTCGCACTGCTGGCATGCTAATGCTAGCCCAACAACACCTCGCACTGCTGCCATGCTAATGCTAACCCAACAACACATCGCACTGCTGCCATGCTAATGCTAGCCCAACAACACCGTGCACTGCTGCCATGCTAAAGCTATCCCAACATCGCGCACTGCTGCCATGCTAAAGCTAGGCCAACACCATGCTCTGCAGCCATGCTAATGCTAGCCCAACACCTCGCACTACTGCCATGCTAACGCTAGCCCAACACCGCGCACTGCTGCCATGCTAAAGCTAGGCCAACACCATGCTCTGCAGCCATGCTAATGCTAGCCCAACACCTCGCACTACTGCCATGCTAACGCTAGCCCAACACCGCGCACTGCTGCCATGCTAACGCTAGCCCAACACCGCGCACTGCTGCCATGCTAACGCTAGCCCAACACCGCGCACTGCTGCCATGCTAACGCTAGCCCAACGCCGCGCACTGCTGCCATGCTAACGCTAGCCCAACACCGCGCACTGCTGCCATGCTAACGCTAGCCCAACTCCGCGCACTGCTGCCATGCTAACGCTAGCCCAACACCGCGCACTGCTGCCATGCTAACGCTAGCCCAACACCGCGCACTGCTGCCATGCTAACGCTAGCCCAACACCGCGCACTGCTGCCATGCTAACGCTAGCCCAACACCGCGCACTGCTGCCATGCTAACGCTAGCCCAACGCCGCGCACTGCTGCCATGCTAACGCTAGCCCAACGCCGCGCACTGCTGCCATGCTAACGCTAGCCCAACACCGCGCACTGCTGCCATGCTAACGCTAGCCCAACTCCGCGCACTGCTGCCATGCTAACGCTAGCCCAACACCGCGCACCGCGCACTGCTGCCATGCTAACGCTAGCCCAACACCGCGCACTGCTGCCATGCTAACGCTAGCCCATGCTCCAGTTAAAGAGACAGCAGCATCAATGAGCTCAGCTGGTGACAGGGGGGTCCATGTACCCAAGGCCACCTCCTTGGAATCTAGCCAGGCCACCCTCGATTTCTCTCTCTCTCTCTCTCTCTCTCTCTCTCTCTCTCTCTCTCCCCCCATCTCTCTCTGCTCTAAAGCTGTTTTCCAGACGTGGGCCGCTCCCAGTAGAAGTGTGTTCTCTCTCTCTCTCTCCTCTATCTCCCTCTCTCTCTCTCTCTCTCTCGCTCTCTCTCTCTCTCCCTCATTAAGCTGACCAGGTGTGGCTTCTCCTCCTTTCTTCTCACCGCTCCTGGAGGGGTGGAGGTGTGTGTGTGTGTCGGTGTGTGTGTGTGTGTGTGTGTGTTTGGGGGGGGTTGGGTGAGGGTCTCCTGCTGAGCTTAGCTCAAACTGAAACAGGTGGCATGCCGACAGAGAGAGAGAGAGAGAGATGTGGAAGGAATGAGGACAGAGAGAGAGAGGGAGAGAGAGAGAGATGGAATCAGAGAGAGAGAGAGAGAAAGAGAGAGAGAAAGGTGGTAGAGCAGGGTGGCTAAAAATCCCACCATATGTGGGAAGGTCAGAGGGGTTAACGGGGAACCCGAGAGCACAGCACACACACACACACACACACACACACACACACACACACACACACACTGACACAGCACACACACACACACACACACACACTGACACAGCATACACACACACACACACACACACTGACACAGCACACACACACACACACACACACTGACACAGCATACACACACACACACACACACACATACTGGCACAGCACACACACACACATACACACACACACACAGCACACACATTTTGCATTGTGTGTGAGCAATTGTGGGTTCTGTGCGTAGAGTTTTGAAAATGTGCAGAGTCAGTGGTGATAGCCTCTCTACACCTCAAAGACGACAACTCGTGTCGCGCTGCCAAACGCAAGTATAAATGCTCATAGCGCTTTGGTGACGTCGCACACTGCGTGCGCTGTGGCCGATGCGTCGAGTGTATAAAAGCCTTTAGGGTGCATGGGTGTGTGTAGAGGTGCAGGTGTGTGTAGAGGTGCAGGACCTAGCAGTGGTGAGCCATGCAGGTGTGTGTAGGGGTGTGTGTAGAGGTGCAGGTGTGTGTAGAGGTGCAGGACTTAGCAGTGGTGAGCCATGCAGGTGTGTGTAGGAGTGTGTGTAGAGGTGCAGGACCTAGCAGTGGTGAGCCATGCAGGTGTGTGTAGGGGTGTGTGTAGAGGTGCAGGACCTAGCAATG
>NC_055968.1:35118465-35128465 GCF_018492685.1 Alosa sapidissima | reverse complement strand
GCTCCCCAGACAGGTGCAGGTGTGCACGGCTCTTAATCTGAAACAGGTGTGAGTGAGCAGTCCCCATTAAAAGGGAGTGCATCCTTGCCACCGTGGCCTTGTGTCTGCTCTAGGGGGTCCATGCCTTGAACCTTGGGAAGCATGTTGAGATGTACGCAGCTGGCGCTATCCGAATCTGTAAAACTTACGCTTTTATAACACTATCAAGTCGATATTGTAAATTATTACAAGGGCCAAAGGCACAATGGTGGCAGCTGGGAATTGAACCCACAACTTTTCAGGCAACCAAATAGTAACCGAACTCCTTAGCCACTATAATACCAGCGCCCCCTAAAGCTGTGGAGTGGACTCACTATGCCAGCAGCGCCCCCTAAAGCTGAGGAGTGGACTCACCAGGCCCCTATGCTAGCAGCGCCCCCTAAAGCTGTGGAGTGGACTCACCAGGCCCTTATGCTAGCAGCGCCCCCTAAAGTTAAGGAGTGGACTCACCAGGCCATCACAGTTGCTGAGGGCGACCTGGCTGGAGTGGTCCTGATGCTGCAGGTGGCCGGTGTAGTGGCAGCTGGGTGCGTATGGGTGACTCCAGGCCAGCCGGCCTCGGCTCCAGTACTCCACGCGGAACTGGCGCGACAGCAGCCCCGTCTGCAGCGTCAGGTTCAGGAGGAAGCTGCTGTGCTGCGTGGCCAGCTGGTAGTACAGCTGCGCGTCGGCGGCGTCGTCCTCCACGCCGCTCTCGCTGGCATCACCGTGGCTGCTGTTAGTGTTGGGGTTGGGGTTGGGGGGGGGTACTGCGCCGTTGGCGCCTGTGAGGCTCCTCGGACTCCAGGGTCTCCCCGCCAGGTCCCACTCGGACCGGGATGGCGATCTCATACTGGTCCAGCCTGGACAGGAACTCCTCTGAAGGAGAAACAGAATGAGTCAATAACGGCAGGCCTCCTAAACACTGGAGGAAAGGGCAGAGTCAATAACGACAGGCTCAGGACCTGTTAAGCACTGGAGGAGAAATCGGCAGAGTTAGTAACGACAGGCTCAGGACCTGTTAAGCACTGGAGGAGAAATCGGCAGAGTTAGTAACGACAGGCTCAGGACCTGTTAAGCACTGGAGGAGAAATCGGCGAGGGCGAGTTAGTAACGACAGGCTCAGGACCTGTTAAGTACTAGAGGACATGTCCAGGACATGGAGACCAATGTCAGCAGTCTCTAAGGTTTGGGTGAAGTGTATCTGAATCTGACTGTATATCTGAATAGACTTTATAGCTGTGAGGGAAATACGTTGCGATTCGCAAGCACAAGACCATTCGTCAACAACAGATAGCATATCTTGATCTATGAATGCTATCTTCCCAAACCTCCCTGCTTCTGTTTTCACTGTTGTTAAAACGTGTTTAGTAAAGCGTCCAATAAGAAATGATCAGGATCACAACAGCGAGCTCTTTCATTTCAGATCCTCCTCAGGTTATTTGGCCAGTGGATTGTAACTTCTGCCTTGAACTTGAACTTGTCTGTTTTGATTAATTCTGCTGCTGAGCTTTGGGGGATTTATGATGGAGTGGTGGATCCTCACAGCCCAGCGAGGTTATCCCACAGGAATTAGGACCACACACAAGAAGCCCTCTCAGAGCCAGGGAGGAGAGAGGGGAGGAGACACTTTTGGAGATAGAGAGGAGAGAGGAGAGGAGGCTCTTTTAGAGATAGTGAGTATTCACCTAATTCTGCCACGCCCATTTTAGAAATGTACTTTCAAAGCATAACGCGAGCGTAGGCCGTACGCTGGAATGACACACAACCTCTTTTGAATTATTCTAGTCTGAGCGTTGGAGTTTTTGGTACCGCCAGCGGTTTTGGGTGACATCACATCTGTTGATATTTGACCCAAACACCAATAAAGCACCAGAGATTGAACTCACCAATCCCCAAACCAAACTCCCCCTGCCCTCCGGCCCCCCATGTGGGTGATTGGCTGGAATAAACGTGTTGTTGTTTGGGAGACAGGCTCGCTCCACTTTGTTTGTGTCCAGTTCACGGAGCCAGAGCTCTGGACAAAGACAGTTTTTTTCCCAGTGCACTCACCGACTGGACTGCTAGCAAATCATAAGGACATACTTATTAAATGTGACAAAAAGTGCTGACAGTACCTTCAAGAGCTTTAAAATGTCCTCTTATCTGAAAGGAGTGGACACACCCACGGTCAGGAGAGGAGTGAACTGGCCTGTTTATGAGCAGATTGAAATGGCCTGTTTATGAGCAGATTGAAATGGCCTGTTTATGAGCAGATTGAAATGGCCTGTTTATGAACGTGCTGTGGACACGTCTCACACCACACGGCGGTCTGCAAGCACATTTGCGCTCCACATGTTGCGTCCATAACAGACGGCTGCGGGCCTCAGGAGGAGAGTTCACCAGAGTGACACAGTAATCGACAGCCATGCTCTCCAGACCGGACAGAGAAGAATAACCAACATTCAGATTCTTTCCCCCGGCGGACTCCAAAGATATGGGACTGATTTTCCAATGCTGCACAGATGAAATGCCAGTGGAAATGTGTCTGACTGAGTGCTGTGTTTAAACTGTGCACTCGTAAAAAGATTGTGTGTTCCCTGACAACAACAACAACAGTAACTTTCTAAGACCCAACGGGTTCTTAGGTCTTTTTTACAGAAAGGCACACTGCTCAACATTTTACATCATTTTCTGGCATTACATTGACAAACAACTAATCTATTAATCAAGGAAATAATCAACAGATTAATCGACAACAAAAATAATCAAAAATAGTCGCAGCCCTGAGTCTGTCGGGGATGGTGTGGATGCCACAGATCTGTTCCCTCAGGAGATCAGTGTCACCCACACTGTGACAGTTGTGAGGAAACACACATGGTGATGATGGCAGAGTTATTAGTCTGCGTGGACTTCCTGAGTGCAGGCTTGCTGCTTGTGTAAGAGTCACCGGGAGCCTCTACTCTCAGAGATTCACTTCAGCTCAGCTCGGCTCCAAGTTAACACTGACCTCGCTGACCGGGCGGCGAGGCTGCAGTCACAACAACATACTTTCAGTTGTTTGAATGAACACTCATGCCGCCCATCGGGTTGAGTAATGACCCTGCCATGCACCTAGTATACAGTATACAGTACATACTCTTTTGATCCCGTGAGGGAAATTTGTTCTCTGCATTTAACCCAATCCGTGAGTTAGTGAAACACACTCAGCACACAGTGAACACACAGTGAGGTGAAGCACACACTAACCCGGAGCAGTGAGCTGCCTGCTACAGCGGTGGCGCTCGGGGAGCAGTGAGGGGTTAGGTGCTTTACTCAAGGGCACTTCAGCCGTGGATGTGGGCATGGGAGAGCAGTGAGGGGTTAGGTGCCTTGCTCAAGGGCACTTCAGCCGTGGATGTGGGCATGGGAGAGCAGTGAGGGGTTAGGTGCCTTGCTCAAGGGCACTTCAGCCGTGGATGTGGGCATGGGAGAGCAGTGCTCAACCACTTCACCCGCCCCACATTTTTTTCCTAGTGGTTGGGGATCAAACCGGCAACCCTTCGGTTACAAGCCCGAAGCCCTAACCAGTAAGCCACAGCTGCCCCACCCCACACACACACACACACACACACACACACACACACACACACACACACACACACACACACACACACACACACACACACACACACACACACACACACACACACACACACACACACACAAACAAACACACCCTAACAAGTAAGTCACGGCTGCCCCACCCGCAAGGAATCAGGAGTTCGAAGACTGCCCACATGTGGTCAGCTACGTGCCATCTTCTTTGATGATTCATGATTCTGACACACGTATAAATAAGGCCATCACTAAATGGACAAACATATTGGGAGACTTGGTGGTGACTGAATGGATGAACAGAGCATTGCACCGGTCTGTGATGTGAGCACAGGAGGTACGCAGCTTTGGTCAGTCCAAAAAATGCTCAGATGTTATTTCACAAGTCCAGTGACAACCCTATAGTTAGGCTGGAGAATGAAGCGGCCCGTTTCTGACCGTAAGGTATCGTTCTTTTGCACGATCTCTCTACTGGCTCTTCAGCCTGGACACAAAGCATAACCTCCAGACGCTCATGGCCAGTATAACTCGAGTGAAAAACCCATATAATCCATAAAAACAAAACAACAAATCTACAAATTATTTTGCTGTCCAACAACCTGGGCCTGTCATAAATGAGGTTGTAATGAATTGGCTGCTGCTTTGAACTGAGTACGCAGGCCAACTGTAAGTCAACTGTAAGGCCCACACACCAACCTCCAGTGGCAGTCTGCCACTGTCCAGGGTTGTCTCCACGACTACCCAGAAACTGTGCATTTCCTGTCTCCTCTGGTGAGACCCAGAGATTTGTTGTCCAAACAGCGCAGTCCGAACACGGCTGCGATGGGTCATCGCCATGGAGCTCCACTCCCCCACCCCCCACCAATGTACTGTAAGTGGACGTAATCCTTCAAAGCGCGCTAACATACCGGGATCGAGGAATTAAAGACTGTTTATACCACTGGGCCAGTCCAAACCAGCATGGAGGCAAAGACCCCACAAACCCCCTTCACCAGAATCAGCCAGCACTCTTCTGACTGACCCAAATACCTGTAACTAGCAGCACTCTTCTGACTGACCCAAATACCTGTAACTAGCAGAACTCTTCCGACTGACCCAAATACCTGTAACTAACTATCTATCTAACCTGAACAGAGAGGAGCGCTCTATCTATCTATCTATCTAACCTGAACAGAGAGGAGCACTCTATCTATCTATCTATTTAACCTGTACAGAGAGGAACGCTCTATCTATCTATCTAACCTGAACAGAGAGGAGCGCTCTATCTATCTATCTATTTAACCTGTACAGAGAGGAGCGCTCTATCTATCTATCTATTTAACCTGTACAGAGAGGAGCGCTCTATCTATCTATCTAACCTGTACAGAGAGGAGCGCTCTATCTATCTATCTATCTAACCTGTACAGAGAGGAGCGCTCTATCTATCTATCTAACCTGTACAGAGAGGAGCGCTCTATCTATCTATCTATCTAACCTGTACAGAGAGGAGCGCTCTATCTATCTAACCTGAACAGAGAGGAGCGCTCTATCTATCTATCTATCTATCTATCTATCTATCTAACCTGAACAGAGAGGAGCGCTCTATCTATCTATCTAACCTGAACAGAGAGGAGCGCTCTATCTATCTCTAAACTTCTCTGTATTAGCCCTCAACTGCTCCCTCTCTCTCACTTTCTTTCTCTCCCTACACCCTTCTCTTCATCCCCCTCTCTCTCTGTTCCAGACGGGCAGCAGCTGTACAGAGTGGAGCACTTCTGCTTCCTCACTCTCTCCCTCTCTCTCTCTCCTTAATGCCAGGGTGGTGAGTGCCAAGGTGGCGAGTGCCAGGCCTTCTTGACCGGGCGCCACCGTTGCTATAGGACCCGGTCGGCGACGTTCTCCGAGAGCTACGCAGCCACGTTCATCATAACATTCCAGCCGCGACTGCTCTCTCCGCTCCGCAATCAACGTCTGGGCCGGCCGAGCGTCTGACTTGTGGGCATGCGGCGTCCGTCACGTCCCAGCCTGTCAGAGGCCGCTGTGTACGCACCCCACAGTGTGAGTAACTGCCCATCAGTAGATGACATAACTCAGTTACCACGAGGGCTTACCTCATTATGGGGCTATTTAAAGACAACATGAGAGAGGGGCGGAGTACGACATGTCTGCATATTTGTTCTCTTTTTAAAATAAATACCACCAGTGATGTGTGTGTGTGTGTGTGTGTGTACATGTGTGTGTGTGTGTGTGTGTGTGTGTGTGTGTGTACAGTCAGCCCAGAGCCAAATACACTCAGCAGCTTGTCATAGGCTGTGCAAGAACAACAAAACGTAATCACTGTGGTCATGAGCCAAGGGTTATTAGCATTCCCTACAGGGGAACAGGTACTACCTGCAGGTCACACAGACACACACACACACACACACACACTCACGCTCACACGTACACACACATGCTTACACACACACACACACACACACACACACTCTCGCGCACACACACACACACATGCTTACACACACACACACACTCACGCGCGCACGCGCGCACACACACACACACACACACACACACACACACACGCTTACACACACACTCGAGTGATGAGGGGCTGTAGCTGAAGTGAACACATCTGTGGAAAACCTGCTAAAAACATAAACATTTCAAGTGTTGATTTACAACTGTAACACAATCAGACAATAGTGTACAAATGGAACCTAACGCTTAAAGCACGCCAGCAGCAGCACATGTGGACCAATAGAAACAGCCAGCAGCAGCACGTGTGGACCAATAGAAACAGCCAGCAGCAGCATGTGTGGGACGCCTGTGAGGACCAATAGAAACAGCCACCTCATGTGTCTGACGCCTGTGAGGACCAATAGAAACAGCCAGCTCATGTGTGGGACGGCTGAATATGTGAGGACCAATAGAGAGAGCCAGCTCATGTGTGGGACGGCTGAATGTGTGAGGACCAATAGAAAGAGCCAGTTCATGAGAGGAGCCAGTGTGGACCAATAGAAAGAGAGTTCATGAGAGGAGCCAGTGTGGACCAATAGAAAGAGAGCTCATGAGAGGAGCCAGTGTGATACTGATGAGTAGAAATGCAACAGTCAGTAACGTGTTGAGCCTGACGAGCTGAACAGCCTCAGTGTTCTTATCAGGACTATGGGGGAGTTCAACAGGACACACAACACACACCTCAGAGTCCAGAGCCCAGAGCACGGAACACAGACCCCAGGGTCCAGAACACGGAACACGCATTCTAGAACACAGGGCTGCTTTTTGAGCTTATCCGCAGAGGTCAAGCTCACAGCCACAGGGTCAGAGGAACTGCTACCAGGGGACAGAAGAAAGGAGAAAGGTGGGGTCACAGGAAGGACAGCAGAGAGTGTGTGAGTGTGGGTGTGTGAGAGAGAGAGAGAGAGAGAGAGAGAGAGAGTGTGTATGCTTGTGTGTATAAGTATAAGTATAAGTATATACTCTTTTGATCTTGTGAGGGAAATTTGGTCTCTGCATTTATCCCAATCCGTGAATTAGTGAAACACACTCAGCACACAGTGAACACACAGTGAGGTGAAGCACACACTAATCCCGGCGCAGTGAGCTGCCTGCATCAGCAGAGGTGCTCGGGGAGCAGTGAGGGGTTAGGTGCCTTGCTCAAGGGCACTTCAGCCGCGCCTACTGGTCGGGGTTTGAACCCTCCGGTTACAAGTCCAAAGTGCTAACCAGTAGGCCACGGCTGTCACGTGCGTGTGTGTATGAGAGAGAGTGTGTGTGTATGCTTGTGTTCACGTGTGTGTGTGTGTATGTGTGTGTGTGTGTGTGTGTGTGTGTGAGAAAGAGAGAGAGAGTGTGTGTGTGTGGGAGTGTGAGTGTGTCAGAGGAGGTCAGTGTGATGTGTGTGTGTGTGTGTGTGTGTCTGAGAGAGAGGGGGAAATAAAAAGAGGAGGTCACTGTGGTGTGTGTATGTGTGTGTGTGTGTGTGTGTGTGTGTGTGTGTGTGTGTGTGTGAGAGAGAGAGAGTAGGAGAAATAAAAAGAGGAGGTCACTGTGGTGTGTGTGACGGGTCAGTGCACTGGCCCTTCCGCTCAGAGCCTCTCTGGGCCTCCCCCAGTTACCGTGGCCACCAGCACACACACAGCCCTCTCCAAATAAGGGCATAGACTAGGCAGGAAAGGTGATGTTTCAAGGACTCATTAAAGACACAATCCTTGATTATATTCTGTCCATAAACACTTTTCACTTTTCAAATTTAGAGAAATTACCTGCTCTGGAAATACAGCTAGAGGGAAGCATGGGTCAGTTTCCTCTAGCTGCCTGTCCAGTATAAGTATATAAGTATGAGTATATAAGTATAAGTATAAGTATAAGTATATATACTCTTTTGATCCCGTGAGGGAAATTTGGTCTCTGCATTTATCCCAATCCGTGAATTAGTGAAACACACTCAGCACACAGTGAACACACAGTGAGGTGAAGCACACACTAATCCCAACGCAGTGAGCTGCCTGCAACAACAGCGGTGCTCGGGGAGCAGTGAGGGGTTAGGTGCCTTGCTCAAGGGCACTTCAGCCGTGCCTACTGCTCGGGGAGCAGTGAGGGGTTAGGTGCCTTGCTCAAGGGCACTTCAGCCGTGCCTACTGGTCGGGGAGCAGTGAGGGGTTAGGTGTCTTGCTCAAGGGCACTTCAGCCGCGGCCCACTGCTCGGGGTTCGAAAAGAAAAGAAAGAAAACCTGCCTCCGAAGCTTTGCAGAATGTGAAGGCAGCTCAGTCAGAGTGCTGGGTTACAGGAGAAACCAGATTACAAGTCCTCCCAAAACCAGACTCAACCAATGCAGGTCCTCCCTACCAGACTCAACCTCTCTCTCTGGTTTCCCACAACTCAGGTCCCTCATTGCTTGCATCACACCTCAGAACATATCACTGAAACACTGTCACACATCCTAAATGGCTGCCATGCCTACAGAGGAATGTACATAGCACGTCATGACAGAATAGTAGACCTAAGACATATCAAACCATTTTCCACCCTCAGTAGGAATGTACAAACATTCTCAGGTAAAACCATCCATGTTTCAGCACTGCAATAGTAACTCTAATACTTTCTTACACCTGGTTGCCAATTCACCAGATGTTGTTATTATCAATGAGGAGTCCACTGAGGTGTACATTTTGGAGGTAGGCTGCACCTTTGATTCCAGCATGGAGGAGGCTTTCTACACCAAGGTAGTTAAATACCAACCACTCCTAAACACCATCTCAGAGCTAGGCTATAGGTGTGTGTGTCCACTCCTAAACACCATCTCAGAGCTAGGCTATAGGTGTGTGTGTGTGTGTCCACTCCTAAACACCATCTCAGAGCTAGGCTATAGGTGTGTGTGTGTGTGTCCACTCCTAAACACCATCTCAGAGCTAGGCTATAGGTGTGTGTGTCCACTCCTAAACACCATCTCAGAGCTGAGCTATAGGTGTGTGTGTGTGTGTCCACTCCTAAACACCATCTCAGAGCTAGGCTATAGGTGTGTGTGTCCACTCCTAAACACCATCTCAGAGCTAGGCTATAGGTGTGTGTGTCCACTCCTAAACACCATCTCAGAGCTAGGCTATAGGTGTGTGTGTCCACTCCTAAACACCATCTCAGAGCTAGGCTATAGGTGTGTGTGTCCACTCCTAAACACCATCTCAGAGCTAGGCTATAGGTGTGTGTGTGTGTGTCCACTCCTAAACACCATCTCAGAGCTAGGCTATAGGTGTGTGTGTGTCCACTCCTAAACACCATCTCAGAGCTAGGCTATAGGTGTGTGTGTGTCCACTCCTAAACACCATCTCAGAGCTAGGCTATAGGTGTGTGTGTGTGTCCACTCCTAAACACCATCTCAGAGCTAGGCTATAGGTGTGTGTGTGTGTGTCCACTCCTAAACACCATCTCAGAGCTAGGCTATAGGTGCAGACTACTCATATTCATATTTGGTAGCCTAGGACATGTACACAGGTTGGAAGTAAGAGGGCTGCAACAACTTGGGATGGCCAAACAGAGGGCTAAACAGCTTGCAAAGTACTGTGCCATCTCTGCTATTATTGGCAGCCGCCACATAAGGTGAGACGTTGCTGCTTATACCCTTAAGAACTGAGTATTGTGCTAATATGGCGGAGACATTGCTACTTATACCCTTAAGAACTGAGTATTGTGCTTATTGTGAAGACCTGGTGCATGCCACTGGTCCATGGGTTTGCGTATGTATTGTACTGCATCCTTAATATTTGTGTCCCTGTACCCTTTTCTTCATGTGGACATAAATAAATGGTTAAAATGTGTGTGTGTGTGTGTGTGTGTGTGAGCTCACCTTGTGCTGATGTCGTGAACTCTTCACGGGCACCCCTCTCGGGCACCACCTTGCTGGCAACCATGGCGACAACAATGACCACG